>NW_005363247.1:7450966-7466274 GCF_000412655.1 Myotis brandtii
AGCAGGTCATTATCTCCTGAGGGGTCCCAGACTGCGAGAGGGCACAGGCCGGGCTGAGGGACCCCCCCCCTTCCTCTCCCCCAGTGCACAAATTTTTGTGCACCGGGCCTCTAGTATATTATAATAATATATAATTTCTAACACTGTGCTTTCTGCAGTCACTATTAAATATATGTATATCACGCCATAGCCAGTTTGGCTCTGTGTTTAGAGTGTTGGCCTGTGGACTGAAAGGTCAAGGGTTCAATTCCAGTCAAGGGCATATGCCTGGGTTGGGAATGACATCCGGTCTAATGAGCATATTTTGCTTTTATTATTATAGATATATCACCAATTACTTGACTGACAGCATAGGAGTTATATTTCTTTTTTAAAAATTTTATTATTTAGGTATTTATTTTTATTATTATTTATGTATTTGTATTTATTAAAGTTACAAGTTTAATAGATAAGTGGAGGGAGCATGAGTACTTAAAAGGACATAAAAAGAAGGTGCCTCTTATTTCAAAAGCATATTTTAAGATTTTATATTTTAGACCTCTAGTATCCCAAAATTTTAGCTGATATTTTACAGATGAAAACTGATATCTAAATGGTAATGCCCTATGGATAGTTGGAGGCAGTCAAGGCTGGAACTTAAGTGTTTTGTATCCCAGTCTTCATTTTTCCCTCCTCTGTGTTGAAAAAGAAGTTATATTTCTCAAGTTTACATAACATAGGACCCAATTACATAAGATAGTTCCTGGAAAGAGATTCAATAGGTTGGAATTGAAAATTATATAATCTGTCTAAAAGATAATGTAGCAAATATGATAAAATTTATAGCTTAAAGTTGTGTAATTTGAATAAGTGGTAACTTGAAGTTGTATTTTTAAACACAAGATGTATTGGATGAAGGAAAGCTGCTTGTTGGAATTTAGGTGAAACCAGATAGTAAGGATTGGTCCAAACCTCAAATAACATTTGTGTGCTGGTGCCTCTATAAAAATGAAGGTGATCTGAAGCTATATTAATAAATGTTTAGTGTTCATATTAATAAATATTATCATGTATTAGTTTTGGCATTATGCTTCAATAGGAGTCAGTTTATTGGGTAGGTTAAGCCGGTAGAGAAAATGTGTCTAAACCTAAAGCAGAGGATACCTGGCCTAATAAAGGAAAAGCTGAAAAGGCAGGAAAATGTAATATTTGCAGATGTGTCCATACCTAAGGGAGGGAACAGGATGACATTTATACTAGTATTAGAGGCCCAGTGTATGATTAAATCGTGTGTGTGTAGGGTCTCCTAGGCCTAGCCTGCCATCAGGGCCATGTCCGCTGCCCCGTGATGCCTCACATGCACCGTGGACACTGCCAGCGCCTCACATGCTCCGCAGACGATGCCAGTGCCCTGCCCGCGATGCCTTGCATGCTCCCTGAACGCTCTGCCATCAGGGCCATGTCCGCTGCCCCGTGATGCCTCACATGCACCGTGGACACTGCCAGCGCCTCACATGCTCCGTGAACGCTGCTGGCCCCCCCCTGCCCCCGCCAGCCACAAGAGCAGCTGCTCGCTTGATTGTGATGCCATTACAGCATCATGACCACAGGCCTTTTATGATATAGACTAGTGGCCCAGTGCACGAAATTCATGCACATTAAAAGGGAATTAATTAGAGGAAATATTTTAATATTGCTGTTTGCCCTTTCTCTATAATAGAAGTGTCAGAGATGAAAGAAAATTAGAAAAATGTAAATGAAAATCTCCCTCCTGTCAGAGTCTGGGCACACCACGGGACCCATAGTCGATTCCCCGCCTACCACGTGTGCCTTGAAATCGTGCGAGACCCAGACACAGCTGGCCCCACCCCTGTCAAGCCCCACAGGGCGGGGGGTGTAGCCTCAGGTCCCCTGTCAAGCCCCGCCGGGCGGGGAGCACAGCCTCAGGTCCCCCGTCAAGCCCTGCTGGGCAGGGGGTGTGGCCTCAGGTCCCCCAGACCTGGCATGAGGGCGTGAGGGCATGAGGGCACGAGGGCACAAGGGCATGAGAGCATGATTACCATTTGCATATTAGCTCTTTATTATATAGGATATCAAGATCTGCTTGGCTGCTTTAAGACATTTGACCAGTTGGCTGCTCACCTAATTAACACTGCTTCCTAGTGACATTAAGTTTTAAATACAGGGAGGAGACATACCAATAAATGCACATCACGATAGAAAGTGCTTTCTAATCTTGGATACTCTCAGGATCATTTGGGAAGCTTTAAAAAAATACAGTTACTGAACCTCACCTCCTGAATCATAATTTTTGGTGGTGGGGCCTGGGAATTTGTATTTTCATAAAACTCAGTTGATTCTAATGATCTAATGATTCTAATTATTTGTGAGCCACTGTATCTTATGATGGGTACTCAAGAGTTAGATTAGAGAATGCTAGTATATAAGCAATGGAGGCAAGGCTATGGCAGTGGTTCCCAGATTTTGGTCTGTATGGACCAGTACAACTCTTAAAGAAATAGGCCTAATCAGCATACAGTGGCTAACTTCCTAGTATTAACAAAGAAAAACAAATCTACCAAGAAAACTACTTATTATCCTTATAGTTTCATTCAAAAAAGGAAATTAAAGTTAAGTAGGACCTGGGCAGGACATAATACCAGAAAAAACTACAATCTTTTAGATTGAATGAATTTAGTCATTTTTCTCATGTCACTTTGGACTGGTGACAATTTCTTCACATAGTGGCATCATTCAACATGTCAGCATTTGAGAACCAATAGTACAGTGTATGTACAGTGCTGTATGGTCTCTGGCAATGTGTTATTCCATTGCTCTGCCGGACCAAGTGGCTCATAAGCTGGGTTAGGGACCCTAGTTCTAACAGTAGTGAAAGGGAGGGCTCTGAGAAGAGAATTAAATGGTGTGGTAGGGTGCAGGGGTACCTCCAATGATAAAGGATCTGTGAGCAATTGTTGAAACTGGCTGTTTGGCTGTAAAAGAACAACTTGTGGGGACCTGAAAACTGTATTAAAATTCATGAAGGGCTTTCATGTATAATAACCCTCGTTACATCAGAGGGCAGAACTAAACCTATGTAAGGAAGTCACTGCCAGACCCATTTTAGTTTAATGTAAACAAAAGCTTTCTGACAGCCAGACCTTTCCAATAAAGGTTAATAAACAACATAGAGGTTACTTCCTCTGGAAGAGTTCAAAACACATCAGAGTAACAGTTTATTAGGAATGTAGATGAAGGGGTTCTAGACTGAGCTGGAGGTTGGACTAAAATTCACTGTTTTCTAAGCCTGGCAGGCCTCCATAACACCTGGGAAGCCTTGTAAGCAAATGCAGATTTATGGACCTCCGCTTAAATCTATAGATATAGGACCTCTACCAATGGGGCTGAGGAATTTCCATGTTTAATAAGCTTTCCCTCCCACTCCCCCACCCCCCCGGGGAATTCTGAGTTAAGTTGCTTGCAACTTTGGAAAACAATTGACAAGTGAGATCCAATGTCTTAAAGCATCTATGATGAATGATTCTATAAAATTCGTAAAGAGATAACATTTTGTTATCACATCAATATTTGAATATCTACTTAATATCTCATGTTTTATTATTGATTACTTAAGTTATGTCTGAAACAACCAGTTATCTGAACATCAATACAAACTGAAAGCATTGGCCTGCTTTTAATACAAGATTTGCTTTAAGCTTGAAAGGAACTAGCTTCACATGAGTAAAAGGAGTCATGGACCTAATTATAAAATATGGATGTGTAAAATTGCCAAACAGATAACATGTTTGTGCCAGAATTTTTTATTTACAAGATCAGTGACTCATTCTTTCCAGTCTCAAAGAGCATATTAGTTTAATACGGCATTAAGTATATGTTTATTCCTGTGAAAGAGAAGTCTTATTTGGCCTTTAGTTATTTTGAAATACTTTTTCATTTTCATGAATATTTTATTCTGTTATGGCTTGAGTGACTGTCCCAGTAAAAGAATTACCAGGGCAGAATGGCAGAGTGGCTCAAAGGTCCGCTTCAGTTTTTAGAGTCTGCAGTTCTGATCTTGACTGTTCTCTCTGTTGCATGTCTATCCCAAGCTTCTCTGTATAGATTATCTAATAGGCTTTCAGCTGTTGATAGGAGGCTAGGTAGGCCCTGAATTATAGGCAAAAGAGATAAGACAGTGCCATCAATTAACGGAAAACATAAATTATTGCTTGAAGTGTTTTGGTCTAACCACTGAGAAAAATTTCCTACTATCTTTTTTTGAGCCATTCAACCCTCAGAAATATATTATTGTAAACACAGTTTCTGTTGTCCATTTTACTATCTAACCTTTATTGGCATATTATTCATTTATATATTTAACAAAAATCAAGTGGGAGCTAACTTTATGCCAGGCGCAATGATAGATATTGTGTAAACAAGATCATTGCTCTCATGAAGCTATCTATAATAATAAAAGCGTAATATGCTCTTTAGACTGGACATCCTCCCGGATGTCCTTCCAGACGACCTTCCGGATGAAGCTAAGGCTGAGAGGGAAGCCCGGGTCCCAGGTGCTGGAGGGAGGCTGGTACCGGCAGCTGGGGGAAGGAAGGCCTACTCTTGCACAAATTTTGTGCATTGGGCCGCTAGTGTTCTAATAAGGAGAAAGAGATAATAAACTTGTAGAAAATACATAAAACTTTCAGGTAGTGACAAGTGCTGTAAAGAAAATTAAATGGACCAGAGAATTTTGAAGGACCTTTTGTTTAGATAGGGTAGTTTGGAAAAGGAGGTGATATTTGAGGAAGATTTGACTACTCTGAGCAGCTGTAAGAAGAGAGCTCCAGGGAGACAGAATAGCCAGTGCTAAGGTCCCGAAGCAGGAATAGGCTGGGTATTGAGAGGCCAGTTATTATTACCATTAACACTGTAATGAAAACTTGGGGGTACAAAAGGAGGTTGAAAAGAAGACAAGGGCCAGACAATGCAGGATTTTACTAGTACATGCCATGGTGGGAATTTGAATTTATTCTAAGGGTGATAGGTTCTTTTTCAGGGAGTGATATACCTTTGCACTTGCAAAGATAACTCAAGCTCTGTGTAGAGAATGGACCACAGTCAGGTAAGAGTAGAATGAGGAAGACCAGCTAGATGGCTGCCTTTGCATTAGAGATGATGTCTACTTGTTAACGTAAAGTTTTTGGCCAAGAGAATGTCTATGAAATCATACACATGGCCCTTTCAACAGACTTTCTCAATCAAGAAGATCCTATATATGACTCTTACAACATGATCCTTCAACTTGTATTTTTCAGTCTTAATGTACACATGTTAGGCACTATTAGTTCATTTCTCCCTGCTCTTAGCTACTACCTCCTTCAGTTGAGAATCACTAGGTTAGATAATTGGACAGGACTTTATCAGGCAAAATGGCATCCATCCAAGTTAAAATCCAGAGACCAACCCTCAGTTGTTTCTGCCATTTCCCTTTTTATTTCCCACAGGTTTCTCTTTCCCAGTTTCTACCACTTAATTTTCTGTCCCAGAGCAACACAGCTCCCGACTTCTCCCCTACTCATCTTCATCTAAAAGGCACACAGGTCTTTTTTTGTATTGTTTTGAGGAATTTACTTTTTGTGTGTAGAAACATAGAAGATGAATACAAATAAAAACTTCTCCATTTATTCCACCAAAGGAATGAAATAAGTAAGGAAGTTACCTTTCCTTTGCATTAAATTTCAGGTAGAGCTGAAGTGGGTAGGACATGTTTTCGACACTTTTTTTTTTTTTAGGCAAGTAATATGTTCATATGGCTGTTGATAAGAATATAATAAAATCTAACTTTATTCAGTCATTGCTATGTTCCAAGTACTGGTGCAAGTGTTTTCTTGGACTGATTCTCCTAATTGTTATCCTTCTTCACAGAAGAGGAAACTGAGGCACAGAGCTATTTAGTAATTGGGTTAAAGTCCCACAGAGATTGAGGTGCCAGCCCAGGATTTAAGCCAGGTTTCTCTTCTCTGTGCTGTGCTGTCTCTGCCGTGAGATGATTTGGGAATTTGCAGAGCCTCTGCGGGTTTGGACCTGAAGAACCATTCAGCAGGTATGTGCCTGCCTCCCTGCCTCCTGATGTGGTTCTAACTCCTCCTCCAGGTGCTCTACGATCAATCCACTTTTCAGCTGCCCTTTGCCTCAATCTCCCTTCACTTAGGCCTTTATTGAAAAGTGTCTCCTTAAGTATGTGTTTGCCAAAATGAAGAGAAATATTTTCCCTCTCCTTGTCACTGAATTTCTAACGTGGATGGTCCTGTAATCATTTGGTTTAACAGTTGCTGTCTGCTTCTCTGGGTGCTCGCCTTGTGTCTGAAGGGGAGACCAGGAGAGCAGGCCTCCTAAGCTAGAGGGGCACAAAGCTTTCCTCTTCGTGGTTTGCCCCCTTATGTGCTGAGACATTCAATTATCAGCTTGTCCTTCTCACAGGTATACTCTTGGTCACAGCAGGCTCCAGGAGATTACTTGTCTCGCTACTGAATTTCCTTTATGTGTTTTTTTAAAGTATGTATGAAATTATAGTCTTGAGCTTTCCTTTTTCATACACAAACTAATCATTATAAAACCCAATAATGATCCCCAAGGGAAAAACCACATGGAGCTAAAGGGCTCAGACGTGGAGCGAGGGTGTTGGATAACAGACATCGTTCTGGGACCTGTGGACATAATTCTCTCCGGGGGGTCAGTGCACCGCATTTTATGACTTGAAGCTATTTTTCAGGCTATTACGGCATAGTTTCCACAAAGCAAAATTGTGTGGTGTAATGTCTATTTTGCATGTTCCATGTCATTCTTGAGCCTGAAATTGCAAAGTTTGAACATGTATTATTGATCTGATGATTTGACTTAAATAAAGGAAAGGAAAAAAAATTAAAGGACCAGAAAAATCAGAAACACTCCATAGAATAAAGGGACTGGTTTTCTGCATTCCTTCTGACAAAACTCTTTAACTTTTATTCTTCTGGGTTATGTGACTGTAGGATGGGTAACTTGATAATATGCTTTTGAGTATAAGAAAGGAGTGTGAAAAAGAAGCTTCTTTTAAATTTGAAATTTAAATAAGATTTCTCTTCCACAGTATAGAAAATAAATATACCTCAGATTTTACTTTTGAAAGAGAAAGATTTTGGTATTTAGCTTTAAAGTCAAAGCAGTCCTATTCTTGTGCCAAAATCAGAACAAGGGAAAGTTCTGGCACACTTGCCGCTTAGAAAGGGGTGAGAAATTTCACTTTTTATCTTCTCGCAAAATCTGTTCTTAAGAATTACTCAAGTACTTATTTATACTAAAGTGAAAATGACTAAACACAGCTTAAAACATGATCTCTCATAAAAGTAAGTTCTAATTTCACAAGGATCAAATCCCTAGATAAAAAAATGGAACCTTCCAACGATTAATTTATCTTTGTATTTGTTTGCTTCTTTTTTAAAATTTTTATATTGTACTCTGTTTCAAAAAAGAGACTCAAAGCCATGCATCATAAAATAAGAAAACATTTAAAAATAAATACTTGAGAACATTAGGGTGACTTTAATATTAGGAATTTTGAGTTTTGGGGGGAAATGGAAAGAACTCTTTATTTTGTGATTGTTAGAAACCCTTATTTTACCTTGAAATCTTATTGGGGCAGTGGTAGGATGGAGTCACCAACTCCACTTACAACAGACCACCTTTCAATATATGCTAGATAATTTATGGGGAAAAATTAGTTGTTTTTAAAAACCTCTCAGCTAGCTTGGGGCATTTAGTAGAGTTTAAAATTCTAGATTAGGTTCTTTGGTAGCCTTCTCTTTGGTTATTTATTAACCTCCATTTAAACTACAACTTAATCATTTAAGGTACAAAGTTCAGTTAATGTTTCTGTTGGTCCTAATTATGATAATACATAAGGCCACTGTATAACTTGAAATACTTCCTAAAACATAAAATTCATATATGAAATAATTGAATAATTTGTGGCACTGGCTCAAATACTAGTATTATACTGGGTAATCCTTAGTAACAGAAAAATGCTGCCCATGTTAACGGAATATCTATATGATACCTGTGTTCCAAATAGTCTATATGCTTCACTCCTCACCTCCACATCCTCCTATCCCTCCATAGCTATCCTTATAAGGACAGGATGTCAAAGGAGATCAAATACTCTTCCAGGGGAATCCAGAAAGAAGAAAGCAGATTTCCTCGCTAGAGATATGTCTATTTTGCAATTCATCAAGGATGGTGATTGCTTAGGATCCAGAATTTAAACCGAAGACAGGGATTCAGATTATTTCCTCACTTGGAGCAGTGAATAAAGGAGCCTTAGACGATATGAGTAAGTTTCTAGATGCTGCATTTACCAATCAGAATAAGATTATGAGTCTCTCACCTGCCCTCTCAGAACCTAAAACAGTGCCTGAACATCGTATGTATTTAGTAAACACTTGAATGATGATTGTACAACAACAAAATCTCCCTTCTGAAACCTAGTTTTGATGGTCAGTGTGAGGGGAGCTCTAAGGTACTTTTTAGGTATAGGAAATTCTTCAGTTTTTACCTGTTGATTGACTGAAGGTAAATGAGCTCCTGCTCCTTAGTATACTATGTTGGTCCAGGGTACACAGATCTGGAAGCAGGTTTTCTTGATTAAAAATGTATCTTCACTTCTTATTAGCTGTGTAAAGGTAGGGAAAATGCTTAGCTTCTCTGGGACTCAGTTTCCTCAACTATCAAAGAGGTTGTTAAGACAAGTAAATGATGTATTAAGTGCACAGCACTAGACACCCATAGTATGAAAAATATTGGCCAGCAGCCACAGGATAGTAGCCCTAGCTTCCAGAAAGCCTCATGTCTTATCTGCTAAAAGGAAGATCCTGTTTGGCTAGAAATAATAGGAATTAGAAGGAGTTAAAGACAGATTCATATCTATCTGTGGCTTATTAAGTCATGTAATAATTAAAAGAGCATTATATGCATAACCATGGACACAGGCAATAGTATTGTGAAGCCTGGGGGAGGTGGGGAGGGGGTGTATAGGGGGGAAAAGGGGAACATACCAAACTTTCAACAATAAAGATAAAATTTTAAAAAAGGGTATTGAAAAAGACTGCTTTCCAGAGAGAAGTAGGCAGCTATCCAAAGGATTTGGGGTCAGGAACATATATTGGTGAATTTCTCTCTTCAAAGAGATTTTTAAAATTATCTCCAATAAAATAAAGCAGTAAATAGGTCTAAAAGATAAAAATAATTTAAAAAATCCTTAAATATGAAATTTTACCTTGAAGTTATTTTTCTTTACAAACATGCCATTTATTCAACAGATATTTACTAAGTAACTACCATATACCAAGCATTATGTTCGGTGTTAGGAAGAAAAAGTAAGAAAGGCATGGTGCCTGTTCTTAATGAGTTTAGAGAACCTAAATACGGTATTCAGATAAGCAGTACCTTCAAAATCATTATTTGAGGATCCTACACGTTTATTCCGGTATTGCAGCTGTTGCTCTCAGTACCTTCAAACAACTTTTGGGCAGTGCCTTCAGAGTCAGTGCCTAAGCCACACAAAAACAGCAGTGGCCTCCTTACTTTTTGGAAGGACCAATATTCAGTGGACATTAAAGTATCCCAAATATCCTTTATTGGTTGTTAATGCCACAGCTCAGAAACCTCCAAGTGCCCACTCATTCCCAGTGCTATCATTTCCTCCGTAGGACCTTGTGGAATGCCTAAAAATCCAGCTACTAAAGAGTTAATACCTGGTTCTAAGTCAGAGTCCTTCAGGACCTTGCTTTATCTATTCTGATTAATCTGTGTCCTACCATGCTTGTTATTGAATATTTTATTTTATTTATTTATTTTTAATATATTTTATTGATTTTTTACAGAGAGGAAGGGAAAGAGATAGAGAGTTAGAAACATCGATGAGAGAGAAATATCGGTCAGCTGCCTCCTGCACACCTCCTACTTGGGGATGTGCCCGCAACCAAGGTACATGCCCTTGATCGGAATCGAACCTGGGACCTTTCAGTCCACAGGCCGACGCTCAGTCTATCCACTGAGCCAAACCGGTTACGGCTGTTATTGAATATTTTAAATATCACCCCTAATGCTGAATTTCACTTTGTATTCCCCCCAGGCCTTTTGTCACACCCACTTTTTCTACCTGATGCACTCAGGGCCCCATCTTCTACTCTAGATTACTTTTAGCTATTGATGAAGATCAAATCTAACTTTAAAGAACATAGTTTGGCCACCTTTAAAGACATTTGTTTAAAATAAAAAGGAACAGACTAAAGATATGTCCAAAAGAGAGGTAAATGTCTTTGAAGTTCACCTGGGGTCGCTCAAGGTGACTGCTCAGAGGGGATGACATTTATTTTTTATGTAAATTCTGGTGATTTTATGAACAAAAATCAATAATATCAGGCCAATTATGCCATAGTCACATCTTTCATATTAGATGAATGTCTATTTTCAGAAGAATTGTATTTTAAAGTCATAAAACCTTCACTTAGGAACATTATTAAAATTCATATTTTTCCAGCTAACAAAATATTAGTATATAAGGGGTATGATAGGCATTTTGGAATACCCAGATATAAAAATAAAATAACAGTGAATATTTTTTTCAGTGACAATATGATTCAAAGTTATTCAGAATTGTAAAGTATGACACAATCATTGAGGAAAGTGACATTTTTGTCTCAGGGGATGTGAATTCAGAAATATGCATATTTTTAATAGGAGGATTGTATAAAGGGATCCAAATTTATTTTACTTTGTTACAAGACACTCAGAATAAAAAAAAATACAAATTAACAAAACAAAACAAAAAGGACTTTCTAAAGACAAAATTATTGATCGGTGGGAAACAGTTTTGAAAGAAATGACTATCTGATACTTGTGCTAAAGACAGACTTGCCTTTAGGTACCATAGCCTAGAGTTGATAAATAGTGCTTAATTAAAATTTCTACTGGGTTAGTTGCTAAATCATTTGTATGAAAATCAGTAAATTTTTTTCCATGATGATAGTGGATCTTAAATAGCATTAATTTATTCTATAATATTGACCATTGAATTGAAATTTATTTGTTGAATGAACAAACATATAGCTTATCAGAGGTAAAAATAACACATCCTTTAGATTCTTTTTTAGGACTTATTTCTTTTAAAGATAATAATGTTTATATATTTTCTTGCAAAAATAATTACACATTGATAGAAAAATTCTTACAAATGAAATAGATTATCCACAGTTGCCACCATCTGTAAATAACCACCATTAGCATTTTTATTGTTGTTGTTAACCCTCACCAAAAGATATTTTTTCATTGATTTTTAGGGAGAGTGGAAGAGAGAGGGAAAGACAGAAACATCCATGTGAGAACACATTGATTGATTGCCTCTTGCATGTGCCTGACTAGGGCCCAGGCTGGGGAGGAGCCTGCCCTTGACTGGAATCGAACCCGGGACCCTTTAGTCCACAGGCCGACGCTCTACCCACTGAGCCAAACTGGCCAGGGCCACCATTAGCATTTCTGTGTGTATCTTGACACCATTTTCTATACATTTGTATTGTATGTGTGCGTGTGTGTTTGATTTATTAAAAATGATATATACAGACTTTTCTTTTACATAACACATTGTAATATCTATGTATGTCATTAAATAGTGTTCTATAGCATTTTGTTTAGTGACCGCATAATATGCCACTATAAGTATATGTCATAATTTATTTTACCAATCTTCTGTTATTAGGGATGTAGGTGGCTTTTAATCCTTTTGCTATCATGTTATAGAAACTTTTGGTTATTCCAGGAATTTTAAATCATTTTTGTGCTATTCTTCCCTTGGACAATTTAGTTAAGCTTATAAATCCCTCCTCAGAATAATGTTGGTTTTTTATTTTGTATTTTGTGTGTGTGTGTGTTTGTTGTTGTTGTTTTGCATAAAAACCTATGGTTACAGAAGAAACCAATTATATTGAAAGAGTTATCAAAATATTTTAAAATTTTGTGATATAATATATGTGCTTCATTATAAACATTAAATAACAAGACTAGTGGCATATCTGATAATTACTATAATTTTAATTAGTGAACATAAATTAATTTTGAGGCACCTGAAAGAATTAGAATGCAGTATAAAATTAGCTGCTAAGTAATTTGTTGCTTACATTAATAATAGAAGGAAATGTTCAATTTCAATGAAAGGTTAATGAAAATAGAGATATGAAATTTGTTTCCATCCAAACTCAGGGATTGCTAGAATTTTATTCATGAACCTTCACAGCCACAGACCTAAAATTAAGAACCTCTGTGAATAATCAGATTAACTTGGAAACATTGAAAATAGTAATCAGGGAGGAGTGCTGGTATGTATGTTCCCCAAAGATTAGCAATATGGACTTAAAATAACAAAGTGATCCTAAACGTGGTGAAACCAATGGAGGTTGAGAATCATAATCTGTAACACAAATAGACCAGGATGATGAGTAATGGTGGAAGAAACCTAGGAGGAGTTGTGGGAAGCTAATTATGAGTAGGCTTTCAAAGGAATGGAAGAGGAGAGAAAAACCCTGCTATTTCAGACTTCTAATGAAAAGACATTGTGTTATTGAAAAGGAGAGAGTAATCTTGTCTCTTAACTTAGTGAAACCAAAATGTCTCAGCCTCAACAACCAATGACTACAAAATATTATCTTTTTTTCTCAAATGATGTGAGCTGCAGTCTCACAGATTAGCCTGACTGCCCAAAATTGGCCCCTCTCTCAAAGGTTGCCCAATTTTTCCTGCGTTCCCATGGGTGCTGTCTTGAGAATGTGCAGGATGGAGCAGGTCTTCTGTGTTCTTCCATTTGGGCTTTCTGTAAAGAAAGCATGTGGTGACATGCTGCCTCTGTTGTCAATGATCCTTGTGAGGTTGATGCACAAAGATGTTTTTACCATCTCTCTGACCTGGAGTGGGGGGCAGGGGTCCAATTTGTACCCTTAGATACTCAGTCCAAAGCAAAAACAAGTTCTTCTCTTAATTTCACACACAGCAGAGACCAGGCTGCAAATTGCCACAAAATTTCATCAAACTTGGTGAGCGGGGATGATACTGGGAATTACCACACAGAATAATTTATATCTAGGACAGAGCCTCTACAACTAACCCTGTCTCAGGGCAGCTAAAGGGATTTCTCACTTTCTAGCTCAGTCTGGGAATATTTAAATGTTTCCAAGAGGCCCTCAGAGAGAAGAAAGTTTTTCCTCTCTCCAGCCCCCATAATCTCTACTTTTTTAGCCCAGCTCTCTCCTGGGATTGTGTGTGTGTGTGTGTGTGTGTGTGTGTGTGTGTAGAAAAACCCAGCTCTCCCCACAGAGGTCACTAATTCAGCATCTATACATTATGAATTATTTAGTCCTAAATAACATCCTATATAATAAAAGCCTAATATTCTAAGTGTCCAGTTGTCCGGTCGTCTGTTCAACCAATCAAAGCATAATATGCTAATGATATGCTAAGGCTGCTCAACCGCTCTCTATGACATGCACTGACCACCAGGGGGCAGATGATCCAACTGGTAGTTTAGCTTGCTGCTGGGGTCAGGCTGACCCAGACTGAGTGAGATGGGCCAGACACGCCCTGGAGCCTCCCGTGGTTCCTCCCTGGCTGGCCAACCTCCTGTGTCCCTCCTGGACCCCAATTGTGCACCAGTGGGGTCCCTAGGTCTGGCCTGCGCCCTCTCGCAATCCGGGACCCCTCAGGGGATGTCTGAGAGCCGGTTTTGGCCCGATCTGCAGGCTAGGCCAAGGGACCCCACTGGTGCATGAATTTGTGCACCAGGCCTCTAGTCGTGAATAAGAATTCCAAGTCAAGCCTATTTCTTTTTTTAGTTTCTCCTCCAGTGTATGGTAAAGTTCATATTTGCATATCTTTTTTATAGTCTTTAAATTCAAGTCGTCTGCTAGCAACTGCTATAATAAGGACAAATGCTTCTTCATATCTTTTGCCCATTTTATAATTAGCTGTTTCTTTTTTTTCACTGTTGAGTTTTAAGAGTTCTTTATACATCCTAGATACTAGTCCCTTGTTGCATATGTGGTTTGTAAATATTTTCTTTCAGTCTGTATCTTATTATTTCATCCTCTTTACAGTCTTTTATAGGGCAAATGTTTTCATTTTGAAGAAATTTGATTTGCCAATTTTCCCTTTTATGAATCATGCCTTTGGTGTCAAGTGTAAGAAACTCTTGCTTAGTTTCAATGATTTTCTCCTGTATTTTTTTTTCCTAATGGAAGGTAACACAGTTTTGCATTTTACATTTAAGTCTGTAATCTATTTGGGGTAATTTTTGTATACTATGTGAGGCCTAGATCAAGGTTCTTATTTATTTTCCTACTAGAAGTCTGGTGCATGAAATTCCTGCATGGGTAGGGTCCCTAGGGCTGGCCGGCGATCAGGACTGTTCTGTGGGGCAACTAGCAGGGTGATCAAGGGGTCCCCGCTGGCACTCTCCTTGGCTTGCCTGGGGCCTGTGGCCTAGGGGGCAGCTCCTGTGTTGAGCATCTGCCCCCCGGTGGTCAGTGTGCATCATAGTGACCAGTCATTCTGCCAGTCGGTCAATTTGCATATTAGGCTTTTATTATATAGGACTAGAGGCCCAGTGCACAAAAATTTGTGCACTCAGGGGGGAGAGGGGGTCCCTCAGCCCGGCCTGTGCCCTCTCGCAGTCGGGAACCGCTCGGGAGATAATGACCTGCTGGCTTAGGCCTGCTCCCGGGTGGCAGAGGGCAGGCCCAATCCCTAGGTGCAGCCCCTGGTCGGGCTCAGAGCAGGGCTGATTGGGGAGTTGGGGCGCCGCCCCCTGTCATGCACAGAGCAGGGCGGATCGGGAGGTTGCGATGCCACCCCTAGTCACGCTCAGGGTGGGGCCGATTGGGGGGTTGGGGCACCGCCCCCTGTCACACTCAAGGCAGGGTCGATAGGGAGGTGCGGCACCACCCCCTGTCACGCACACAGCAGGGCCCATCGGGGGGGTGGGGGCTCCGTCCCCTGTCACGTACAGAGCAGGGCCGATCAGGGGGTTGAGGAGCTCCCCCCTGTCACGCACAGAGCAGGGCCCATCAGGGGGTTGAGGAGCACCCCCCCGTCACTCACAGAGAAGGGCCGATAGGGGAGTTGGGGCACCGCCCCCTGTCACACACAGAGCAGGGCCAATCAGGGGGTTGGGGAGCTCCCCCCTGTCACGCACAGAGCAGGGCCGATCAGGGGGTTGAGGAGCTCCCCCCTGTCACTCACAGAGTAGGGCC
>NW_005363247.1:7467105-7473162 GCF_000412655.1 Myotis brandtii
GTCCTGCTCACTCCAGCTCTGAGATCCCGGCTGGCTGAAAGCAGGCATCTGCATTTGTTCTATAATTGAAACAATGTTGCGGTCTTGCTGGCTGAAGCCCGGCTGGCTAAAAGCAGGTTTCTGGGGTTTTGTTTAGCTTCTATATTTGTAACAATGTTTCTTAAACTGCAAGCTCAGAGGCCGGCAAGGCAGGCGGGGAACGTTGTCTTCCTCCATCACTGAAGCAAGCAAGCCTCCTGTTCGCTTCAAGCTGCCTGGCTGCCGGCCGCCATCTTGGTTGGCAATTAATTTGCTTATCGCCCTGATTAGCCAATGGGAAGGGTAGCAGAGGTATGGCTAATTACCATGTTTCTCTATTATTAGATAGGATAGCTGTCCAATTGCTTTAGGGCCATGTATTGATAAGACTATAATTTCTCCATTAAATTGCTTTTGTACCTTTGTCAAAAGTCAATTGGACATAAAAAAAATTGGGTTGACTGATTTCTCACTTATTATTCTTTAAAAAATTTTCATAGCACCCTGACTCGTGTGGCTTAGTTGGTCAGGCATCATCCTGTGCACGAAAGTGTTGCTGATTTGATTCTCAATCAGGGCACATGCCCAGATTTTGGGCTCAACCTCTAGTGGGGGGCATGCAGGAGGCAGCCAGTCAATGTTTCACTCTCACATCAATGTTTCTTTCTCTCTCTCTCTCTCCTGTCCTCTCTGTCTAAAAATCAATTAAAAGATATTTGAAAAAATGTCATAGCTATTCTGGTTTCTTTGCTTTTCTGCATAAATTTTAGAAATAATCTTGCCAATTCGTACAAAAATTCTGGCTGTGATTTTGATAGGAATTGGATTAAACCTATGTATTGATTTACTATGTTTAAGTCTTCCAGTCCACAGACATGATATTTCTCTCCATTTATTTAGATTTTTTATTTCTTTCATTAGCATTTTGGAGTTTTCAGTATACAAATCCCATATAAATTTTATTAGAGTTACACCTAAGTATTTTTTTGGGGGGGAGGGGAATAAGTATCATTGCTATTGTATTTAAAATTTTGGTATTCATTGGTAATATATAGAAATGAAATTGATTTTTGTACATTTATTTTGGATTGTGTGGCTTGTTGAATTCAGTAATTCGAAGACGTTTCTTGTAGATTCCTTGGTATTTGTTATGTAAATAATCATGTCATCTACAAATAGGGATAGACTTATTTCTTTCTTTCTGCTCAGTATACCTTTTACTTACTTTTCTTGTGTTATCGTACTAGCTATAATTTCCAGTACTATGTTGAATAAGAGTGCAGATAACTCTGCTTTGTTCCTGATCTTTGGGGGAAAGCATTCAGTCTTTCATCATTAAGTGTAATATTAGGTTTATCAAGTTGAAGTTCTCCATTCCTAGTTTTCTGAGAGTTTTTATTATGAAAGTGTATTGAATTTTGTCAAATGCTTTTTCTCATTAAGTGATATAATCATGTTGTTGTTTTTTCTTGAGCCTGTTAGTATGGTAGATTACATTGACTGATTTTTAAAATATTGAATTAATTTTACATCACTAGAATAAACTTTACTTGGTCATGATATATAATTTCCTTTCTTTATTACTGAATTCCATTTGCAAATGTTTTCCTAAGGACTTTTACATGTATTTCCCTGAGTAATATTGGTCTGTAGTTTTCTTTTCCTGTACTCTGCCTGGTATCAGGAAAATACTAGCTTCATAAAATGAATTAAAAGTGTTCTCTCTTCTTCTCTTTTCTGGAAGAGATTGTATAAAACTGGTGTCATTTCTTCTGTAAACATTTGGAGAATTCTCCAGTGAAACCATTTGTGCTTGGAGATTTTTTGTGGAGCTTTTAAATTATGAATTAAATTTCCTTAATAGTTATTATAATATATGAATTATATATTTCATACTGTGTTAATTGTGGTACTTTGAGTTTTTCAAGGCCTTGGTCCATTTCATCAAAGTTGTCAGACTGATATGTGTAAAATTGTTCACAATATTCCTGTATTATCCAGGATCTGGCATGATATCCTTGTTTAATTTCTGGTATTGATAATTTGTGACTTCTCTTTTTTCCTTTGTCAGTCTTATTTGAGGTTTGTCAATTTTATTGATCTTTTAGTTTCATTGATTTTCGCTATTGTTTTTCTCTTTTCAATTTCTTTTTTTTAAAAATATATTTTATTGATTTTTTTACAGAGAGGAAGGGAGAGGGATAGAGAGCTAGAAACATCGATGAGAGAGAAACATCAATCAGCTGCCTCCTGCACGCCCCCCACCGGGGATGTGTCCTCAACCAAGGCACATGCCCCTGATCAGAATCGAACCCGGGACCCTTAAGTCCGCAGGCTGACGCAATATCCACTGAGCCAAACCGGTTAGGGCTTTTTTCAATTTCATTGATTTCTGATTTTCATTACTTCCTTTTCTATTTCTTTTTGGCTTATTTTCTCTCTCTAGATTCTCGAGATGGCAGCTTAGATGATTGACTTGAGACTTTTTCTTTTTTAATGTAAGCATTTAGTGCTATAAATTTCCCTCTCAGCATTGCTTTAACTGTGCCCCACACAATTTTTATAAGTTGTATTTTCATTTTCATTCAGTTCAATGTAATTTTTTTATTTCCCCCCAGACTTCCTCTTTGATTCATTGTGTACTGTTTTTCTTTCTGTTATTGAGCTCAGTTTGCTTCCACTGTGGTCAGAGAACCCAACCTGTATGATTGAAATTCTTTTAAATTTGTTGAAGTTTGTTTTATGGCCTATAATATCTGTGTTTCTATATGTTCAACAGATTCTTGAAAAAATGTGAATTCTGTTGTTGGGTGGACTGTTCCATAAAGTCAGTTAGATTCTGTTGGTTGATGGTGTTGAATTTTCTGTATCCTTGCTGATTTTCTGTCTAGTTGTTCCACTAATTGTTGGGAGATGGATATTAAAGTCTCTAACTATCATTTTAGACAAATCTGTATTTACTTTCAGTTCCAACAGTGTTTGCTTCAGATATTTCATAGCTTTGTCGTTTGGTGCGTAAACATCCAGACTGTCATGTCCTCGTGGTGGGTTGACCCTTTTATCATTATGTCATGTCATTGTCTCTGTTAAAGCTTGACTTTTAAATTGACTTTATTTGGTGTTAAAATAGCTACTTCTACTTTCTTGTGATTAACATTTGCATTATATATCCTTTTTTATCTATTCTTTTACTTTTGTGTTTTATTTATTATTTTATTTTCAAGAAAAAAGATTTTAAATATAATAATATTACCAAAATTGTACTAACATAGTATAATATCACAAAAGTTGTAGGAAATATTAAAAATCTTCAAATAACAGGATTACTTCTATTATATTCTAAAATATTTTTTTTCCCTGGCTCTACTTTGGTTCATCAATTTATGTTGTTCATTATATTCCACAAATGAGTGTGATCATGTGATACTTATCTTTCTCCGACTGGCTTATTTAGCTCAGCATAATGCTCTCCAGGTCCATCTATGCCGTTACAAATGGCAAGAGTTCCTTTTTTTTAAATTTACCTCAGCATAGTATTCCATTGTGTAGATGTACCACAGTTTTTTAATCCACTCATCTACTGATGGGCACTTAGGCTGTTTCCAGATCTTCGCTATGGTAAATTGTGCCGCTATGAATATAGGGACGCATATATTCTTTCTGATTGGTATTTCTGGTTTCTTGGAATATATCCTTGAAGTGGGATTACTGGGTCAAATGGGAGTTCCATTTTTAATTTTTTGAGGAAAATCCATACTGTTTTCCACAGTGGTTGCACCAGTCCGCATTCCCACCAGCAGTGCAAGAGGGTTCCTTTTTCTCCGCATCCTTGCCAGCACTTGTTGTTTGTTGATTTGTTGATTTGATGACAGATATTCTGACAGGTGTGAGATGGTACCTCATGGTCGTTTTGATTTGCATGTCTCAGATGATTAGTGACTTTGAGCATGTTTTCATAGGTCCTCTTTCAAAAAGTGTTTATTGAGGTCCTTTGCCCATTTTTTGATTGGATTTATGTTGTTCATTATATTCCACAAATGAGTGAGATCATGTGATATTTATCTTTCTCTGACTGGCTTATTTAGAGAAATTTATCTTTCTTTTGTTAAGTTGTATGAGTTCCCTGTAAATTTTGGAGATTAAACCCTTATCAGAGATAACATTGGCAAATATGTTTTCCCATGCAGCGGGCTTTCTTGTTGTTTTGTTGTTGGTTTCTTTCGCTGTGCAGAAGCTTTTTATTTTGATGTAGTTCCATTTGTTTATTTTCTCCTTAGTTTCCATTGCCTTAGGAATTATATCAGTAAAGATACTGCTATGACATATGTCTGATATTTTCCTGCCTATGGATTCAATTTTCTCAACACCATTTATTGAAGGGACTGTCTTGACTCCATGGTATGCTCTTGCCTTCTTTGTCAAATATTGAGCATACTGGCTTGGGTTGACTTCTGGGCTCTCTGTTTTGTTCCATTGGTCTATACATCTGATCTTGTGCCAGTACCAGGCAGTTTTGAGAACAGTGGCTTGGTAATATAGCTTGATATCTGGTATTGTGATCCCTCCAACTTTGTTCTTCTTTCTCAGGATTGCTGCAGCAATTTGGGGTCCTTTTGTATTCCATATGAATTTTTGGATAGTTTGTTCTAGGTCTGTGAAATATTCCATTGGTATCTTAATGAGGATTGCATTGAATTTATAGATTGCTTTGGGTAGTATGGACATTTTAATGATGTTGATTCTACCAATTCATGAACACGGTATATTCTTCCATATGTTTATGTCTTCCTCTATCTCTGTTTTCAATGTCCTGTAGTTTTCTGAGTACAGGTCTTTTACTTCCTCAGTTAAGTTTATTCCTAGGTATCTTAATTTTTTTGTTGCAATGGTAAATGGGATTGTTTTTTTAGTTTCTCTTTCTGTGAGTTCATTATTGGTGTATAAAACCTAGATTTCTGGGTGTTAATTTTGTATCCTGCAACATTTCTGAATTCATTTATTAAGTCTAGTAGTTTTTTGATGGAGTCTTTGGGGTTTTCTATGTGCAATATCATGTCATCTGCGAATAATGACAGTTTTACTTCTTCTCTGGATGCCTTTTATTTCTTTTTCTTGTCTGATCACTATGGCTAGCACTTCCAGTACTATGTCAAACAGAAGTGGTGAAAGTGGGCATCCCTGTCTTGTTCCTGTTCTTAGGGGAAATGGTGATAGTTTTTGCCCATTGAGTATGATGTTGGCTGTAGGTTTGTTGTATATGGCCTTTATTATTTTGAGATATGCTCCCTCTATTCCCACTTTGCTGAGAGTTTTTATAAAAAATGGGTGTTGGATTTTGTTGAATGCTTTTTCTGTGTCTATTGATATGATCATGTGATTTTTGTCTTTCAATTTGTTTATGTGATGTATCACATTTATTGATTTGCGAATATTGTACCAGCCTTGCATTCCTGGAATAAATCCCACTTGATCATGGTGTATGATCTTTTTAATATATTGCTGGATGTGATTTGCTAATATTTTGTTGAGGATTTTAGCATCTATGTTCATCAGGGATATTGGCCTGTAATTCTCTTTCTTTGTAGTGTCTTTATCTGGTTTTGGGATTAGGAGAATGCTGGCCTCATGAAAAGAGTTTGGAAGTGTTCCTTCCTCTTGGATTTTTTGAAATAGTTTGCAGAGTGTAGGTGTTAGTTCTTCTTTGAATGTTTGGTAAGACTACCCTGTGAAGCCATCGGACCTGGGCTTTTGTTTGGTGGGAGTTTTTTGATTGCTGTTTCTATTTCCTTAGTTGTTATTAGCCTATTCAGGTTTTTTGATTCTTCCTAATTCAGTTTTGGGAGATTCTATTTTTCTAGAGATTTGTCTATTTCATCCACATTGTCCAGCTTGTTGGCATATAGTTGTTCATAGTATTTTCTTACAATGCTTTGTATTTCTGTGGTGTCAGTGATTACTCCTCCACTTTCATTTCTGATTTTATTTATTTGGGTCCTCTCTTTTTGTTTCTTGATGAGTCTGGCTAATGGTTTATCAATT
>NW_005363247.1:7474589-7483667 GCF_000412655.1 Myotis brandtii
TCTTGTTGGATTGATCCCTTTAGTATTATGTAGTGACCTTTGTTGTCTCTTGTGATGGCCTTCATTTTAAGGTCTATTTTGTCGGATATGAGTATTGCTACTCCAGATTTCTTTTGTTTTCCATTTACATTGAAAATTTTTTCCCATCCTTTCACTCTCATCCTGTGTGTGTCTTTTGTTTTGAGGTGGGTCTCTTGTAGACAGCATATAGTTGGGTCATGTTTTTGTATCCATTCTGCTACCCTGTGCCTTTTGATTGGAGCATTTAATCCATTTACATTTAGGGTTATTACTGATAGGTACTTATTTATTATATTTCTGTATGGCTAGGTTTCTCTCTCTATTTCTTCTTCTCATTACAGTAATCCCTGTAGCATTTGGTGGTGATCTACTGCTTTAGCCTTTTTTTTTTTTTTTTGATGTGGGTCTCTTTTAGGCAGCTTATAGATGGATCATGTTTTTGTATCCGTTCAGCTACCCTATGCCTTTTGATTGAAGCATTTAATCCATTTACATTTAAGGTTACTGTTGATAGGTACTTGTTTATAGCCATTTTATTTTTGTCTGCCTAGGTTTCTCTCTATTTCTTTTTCTCATTACAGTAGTCTCTTTAGTATTTCTTGTAATGCTGGCTTGGTGTTGGTGTACTCCTTTAGCCTTTTTGTGTCCAGAGAGCTCTATATTTGACCATCTATTTTGAATGATACCCTTGCTGGATATAATAATCTTGGTCTCAGATCCTTGCTTTCCATTACCTTGAGAACTTCATGCCATTCCCTTCTGGCCTGTAGAGTTTCTGATGAGAAATCAGGTGTCAGCCTTATGGGAACTCCTTTGTAGGTAACAGTTTTCTTTTCTCTTGCTCCCTTTAAGATTCTCTCTTTGTCTTTAATTTTTGGAATTTTAATCATGATATGTCTGGGTGTGGGCCTGTTTGGGTTCTTCTGGTTTGGGATTCTCTGTGCCTCCCAAACTTGTGTAACATTTTCCTTTACCAGTTTAGGGAAGTTTTTTGCCATTATTTCTTCAAACACCTTCTCTATGCCTTTTTCCCTTTCTGCCTCTTCTGGCACACCCACTATTCTAATATTGTTACCTTTCACATTGTCCCACAGCTCCCTTAAGCCGTCCTCCTGTTTTTTAATTGTTTTTTCTTTTTGGTTTTCTGATTGAGTGATATTTTCAACTCT
Organism: Myotis brandtii; assembly: GCF_000412655.1. Lineage (NCBI taxonomy): Eukaryota > Metazoa > Chordata > Mammalia > Chiroptera > Vespertilionidae > Myotis > Myotis brandtii. The sequence continues at coordinate 7,475,780 of NW_005363247.1, forward strand.
GTCTTCTAATTTATTGATTCGATCCTCAGCTTCCTCTAATCTGATGTGTATTCCTTCCAATTGTTTTCTATTTGTGGTATGTCATTCTTTATCTCAGACTGTTCTTTTTTCATAGTTACTATATCTTTGTTCAAGCTGTTGAGCATTTTTACCATCATTACTCTCTCTATTTCAGATAAATTTCTTATCTCTGCTTCATTTATCTCTTCTTCTGGAGAATTCTCTAGTCCTTTCATTTGGGGGTTGTTTCTTTGTCTCCTCATTTTGGCTTTCTGTTTGGGTTTGTGACTGTGTATTAGGTAGATCCTCTACACCTCTCAGTCTCTAGTGCAGGACAGTGTTTCTGATTAATTAGATCAGGCAAAGACTCAAAGCCTCTAGAGACTACCTCTGCCTACAGACTGATAAGATTCCTACTTGAATTGCCCCCCCAGGCAGTCATCCTCAGGTGTGAGTTTTTTTCAACAGTGTGGGGCAGGTGCTACTGCCTGGAGGCTATTTATTATTTTTAATCTCTTAAGTGGCCTTAGGGCAAGGTGTTTTCCAATAGGGTGTGTCAACTGTCTTCCCCCCGGGCAAGGTAGATGCCTATGTGGGAAAGATGTCCTCCCCTGCAGGAGGGAATGACTCAGCCCAGGAAACTTGGGGTATCTGCCTTCTGAGCTCTGTCCCCCAAGTCCCCAGTCCTGGCTTCTGCCCTCAAAGCTCCAGTCCACTTCACCCTCCCTCTGCTGGAGCTCAAGGTGGGTGGCTCCACAGGGAGTTTTGTGCATCGACCCTTTAAGAGGGTGCCTGAATTTTTAGCTATTACTCTCTGGCAGATAGCGCCCCACTGCTTTTCACAGCCAGATGTTATGTGGGTACCCTCCTCAGTTTTGATGCTCTCTGTGGGGGGCGCGGGGAGTGGCTTGGTGATTAGACCCCAGAGTTCTCAGTGGCAACCCCCCACAGCTGAGATATCTCTACGGGATTTCAGTTGCTGTCTGTGGGTGCCCAGCCAGCCCTTTTATACCTCCGCCCCTCCTACCAGTCTCTATGTGGTTTCCACTTTTGGTCCTCGGGTGTCAGGGTTCTCTCCTGTGAGTTTTCTGTTGATTATTCAGGAAGTTTTTCTGTATTTTAGTTGTAATACCAGTTTGTTCCTGGGAGCATGTCTGTGCAGCATGCACTTACTCTGCCGCCATTTTTAATCTGCCTCAAGCCCATGCTCTTAATGCCTATGTGTCAAATAAAGCCACCACCCTCTAATCCATTTTCCTTGTTGTATAACAATTTGTAGCTATTCTTTTACTTTCAACCTACCATTATTATATTTGAAGTGAATTTCTTGTAGACAGCATATAGTTGGGTCATATATTTTTTAAAATATATTTTTATTGATTTCAGAGAGGAATGGAGGGAGAGGGAAAGAGAGATAGAAATATCAGTGATGAGAGAGAATCATTGATTGACTGCCTCATGCACACCCCACACTGGGGATTGAGTCTGCAACCCAGGCATATGCTCTGACCAGGAATCGAACCATGGCCTCCTGGTTCATAGGTCGATGCTCAACCGCTGAGCCATGCTGGCCCAACAGTTGAGTCATATTTTTTAATCCACTCCTCCAATCTCTGTTTTATTTGGTGCATATGGACACCAATTAAATTTTATTTATAACATTTACTTCCTTAAAGTTAAATAATTAAGTAATGCACACGGTGTATACAATTAAAAAGATACCAAAGAGAACATATTAAAAACATCCCTTTCCTTTCCTCCTTTCCCCCACCCAGTCTTCCCATCCTTTACCAAGAGGCAAACATCTCTAGTTTTCTGTTGTCATCTTTTAGATTCAGTCTGCACACATGTAAAAATTTATAGGACTACAGATGCTTTCTTTAAAAAACAAAATACAAATAAGAACAAAGTATATGTACTGTTATTATCTTTTGCTTTATATATACTTAGCGTATCTTGGAGATCTTTCTATGTTGGTACATATAGAGCATGCTGGCAATATTTAAATAAAAATACGTATTTTTTCTGGTTTCAAAACTCTAAAAAGACAGTCTAGGGAAGTGTGCTCTCTTACACAAGAAGATTAAATCTGAAAATCTATATGAGTTGAAGATATTTAAGGAATAGAATAGAGAATGTTATTTATAGTGAAATGTGTAAATTGCTAAAAATAGAGAGCTTATTAAGAAATAAGTCAGAAGAAATGTGGTGGAAATCTATTTATAAGTCTATTTTTTCTAGGAAGTTGTGAAGTTATTTAGTACCAACTGTCTATATGGCTAAGAATAATAGGATGAGACCAAAAAGAAAGGTAATGTTTTAAGTCAAAATATAGTTCCTGGAAATTTTGTAAATTATTTTATGCAATTATTTTCTTATATACCCAAATGGGGGAAAGCCTAATTTCCCGTGAATAAGACAGAATTCAGGATCTTAGAATTTTCCCCTTTTTTATGAATTGCAAAGTAAACAGAGTTTTGAAGGAGGAATGATTAATTTATTAAACAAATATATATTAGGAACCTTCTGTCTTCCAGACACAGTTCCAGTCAGTGAACAAGACAGACAAAGTCTCTACAATCTTGGATCTCACAAGCTGGGAAAAGCAGTGGGGAAGAAAGAAAATAAAGAAATAAAAACCAAGAAAAAAGCCAGGTGGTGATAGGCATTTTGATGAGAACAAAACAGGGTTATGTGTTACAGAGACACAGGGAGATTGTTTTACATTTGGTGTTAGAAGATGCTGTTAAACTGAGAAGCCCAGGAAACCATATCCATAATCCAAGAAAAAGTCTATTGCTTACATTGCTCTAGTTTGCTCTGTCCTCCTCTGACCTCCTTCTGGCCAAATCCTTAAAGCCACAGCACAGTCCCACATTCTTGGTAAAGCCTTCTGGGATATTCCTGCCAGGAGGAATAAAGTGCACCTGATGTAACAGCCACTGTAAGTACTAGACTGCAGAAAAATCTGATTGGCCCAGTGCAAGGGTTGGAAAGAAATAACCACAAGCAGAAAGGCCAGATGAGGAAATTAAGCTAAATATATACTATCTCGAGAATATTCCCAGAAGTTACTGTTAAAATTAAATCCCTGCTTACAACGAAATAGTGTATAGCAGAGGTTCTCCAGCTTTTTGATCTGAGGACCTTTTATGTCCTTAAAAATTATTGAGGACTTTAAAGAGCTTTTGATTATGTTAATTACAGCTATTCATATTTACCACATTATAACTTAAAACTGAGAAATTAAAAAAAATATATGCATTCATTTGAAAAATAATAATAGTAAATTCATTGCTTGCTAACATACATATTTTTATAAAATGACTTTATTTTCTCCAAGCAAATACAGGCATTGTTTTACATTTTGCAATCTCTTTAACAAATGTAGCTACTTTCTCACCTCTGCTTTTCTATTTGATCTATTACTATATGTTTTATTTAAAGTATATAAATAAAACACATAAGTAATATTTTTAGATAAATGTGGATATCCTTCTTTGATTCTACATTAAAACTTTACGAGTGGTAGTTTCTTTTTTTTTTAAATCCTCTATTGAGGATATGTTTATTGATTTTAGAGAGGGGAAAGGAGAGAGGGAGAGAGAAAGGGAGGAAAGGAAAGGGTAGGGGGAGAGAGAGAAAGAAAGAGAGGGAGAGAAAGAGAGAGAGAGAGAGAGAGAGAGAGAGAGAGAAACATCGATGTGAGAGAGAAACATCCATTGGCTGCCTCTCATATGCTCCCAACTGAGAAATGAATCACGGCCTAGGTATATGCTCTGACCATGAATCGAACCCACAACCTTTCAGTGTACAGGTCAACGCTTCAACCAACTGTGCCACACCAGCCAGGGCACAAGTGGTAGTTTCTTAAAGGTTAGTTGTAATGTGGATTCTGAATCACATTGATGAATTTTTCATATTCTGTTAAATGAAACTCCATTGGTTTATTATGAACTTTGAATTGATCTTTTACCCATACATGATTTTGTACTTTAGGATGTACTTTATGCATACTTTACATTGCATCACACAGAATATTAAAAAGACATGACTCAAAGATTGAAAGTAAATACAATTAATACTTTTTTTACTAAGGACATTATTAAATGAAATTGACATTACTTTTTGTTTTATATTTTTGTTGACTGGTAGTACATGGTGTTGAACAATGATAGAATGAGGACCAATACAGTTTGGTGCCTTTGCCTTGATTTGTGCTATCAGAACAAATATCAATAGAGTAAAAATTATATCTTAATAAATTTATGAAAATTGTTTACTTCTGGACCATATTTTGAACTTCACTTATGAACCACACTTTGAGAACTGCTGCTGGACAAAAATGAGAATGAATGATCTCTAACTACTCACAACATATGGATGAATCTCAGAAATATGTCAAGTAAAAAAAGTCAAAATAATACATGATGTATGATGTTTTATTTTTCACCCTAGTTACTTGAAAGTTCTGTGTGGGTGAGTTTGAATAATAATAACTAAGAATATGTGACCTTGTTTTTTTAAACATTAGCATTTTCAGTTCTTTAAAACATTTTTGCCTGAGTTCAAATTTGAGTCTGTCATTTTTGGGAACACTATGTGACTTACACTAAGTATTTCTTTTTGAGTTTGGGGTTATTTTTGGTCATTTGGCATTCCTTATATACTTTTTTTGCCCGGTAATCTATATACAATTACTTAACCTTGTGAACATTGACCATTTTTCCTTACTGAATTTTTTTTAATGCAGTATATATGGTTGGATGAAAGTTGTCCTTGGGATTTCTGACTTAAATGTAGTTTTATATTTTCAATGGATTGTTATATCTTGACAAAGGTCTTAATGAAGTAGAAGCCACATTTCATGCCAGTAGTCCAGCAAAAGGGGCAGGCTGACATGGGAATAATGTAATATGCTTATTCATGCTATGGCATAATGAACTATGCAACTAAAAATGTTCTGTTGGGGAGGTAAAATTAGTACTCCAAAACATTTTAGGTATTTGGCCTTTTCTAAAATAACATTCTTCTTTCAGAATCCTCTTCCATCTTCCTTACATCACCCACAATGCCTTTGCCAAATCTACAGCCTGGATTACCTCTACCCTTCCGAACTTAGCACTCTTTATTTTGCCTAATTTCAGTTTATTTGTTCATTGATTCAACCTATATTTGTACATTTATCTAATTACTACATTATGCTAGGTTTAGGATTCAAAGATAAATGGCTTAATCCAACTGGGGAGAAAGAGTTGAAAGCTCACTTCAATATAGTCTGGTAAATGTGACACTAGAGATAAGCACAGGAGTCTGGGGTTATACACAGGCAAGGCACTGTTTGGAGCAATATCAGGTGGAATTTTGAGTCAGTTTGTGACAGACCTTGCTCTCTAAATCTTAGTTTCCTCATGTGAAGAATGGAAATAATAGGTGCCCTATCTTAGGGGCATTGTAAGGAGTAAATGAAGAAATGTGCGTAGAACACAGAGTATATGCTTGACACTGGATGAGTGCTCCATGAATGTGAGATATTATCACTGGCATTTTTTTAAATGTGTATAATATTATGGCCCATGTTGTGGATTGATTGAGCTATATCACAACAGCAAATGTGTAATCTCAATTTAATTCAAATGTTTGTATTTCACAATTATGCTCATAAAATCTCCTTTTTATCTTCTTTCTCACCTACTTCCATTGCACACTCAAGAGCTGGGTCTATACATTTCTTTCTAAAGGCCATCATTCAAAACTGTTTACTGGTTTTCTTCCATGGTGTCCCTATCTCATGGTCCAAAGATGGCCACTGGATGGGTTGGGAATGCTTTAGGCCTAGCCAAGGGAGATAAATGGTAAGATTCCCTAGCTTATTCATTGTACATAATAGGCTCTCTATAAATGTTTTCGTCTGATTGAGGAACATTTCTTCTAGATAATGTGTCAGTGACCACTATTCTATTGAAATGGGATATAGGGCCCACGCTGGGGTGACTCAGATTGGTTGAGCATTGTCCCATGCACCAGGAGGTTGCTGGTTTGATTCCTGATCAGGATATATACCTGGGTTGTGGGCATGCAGGAGGCAGCTGATTGATGTTTTGCTCCCACATTGATGTTTCTCTTTCTTTCCCTCTCCATTCCTCTCTCTAAAAATCAATAAAATTCTTTAAAAAAAGAAAAGAAAGAAATGGGAGATGGGGATGCCATTCAGGGCTCCAAATCCTCCTGTCGCCTTTAGTTATCTTTCATCATTAATCTATTTTCCTTATAAGGATTATTTATGAACAGCATGAATTAGCAACCTCCGAGAGTTCCCTTCTCACTGTGACAATGTCACCAAGATACCTTTCCTGAGGAAGCTGACCAGGAAGAGGTCGTCTCAGTTTATTCTGGAGAGAGTGGAGCTAGGCATCACAGTATATACTGTACCAAGCCATTAACAACCCTCTCTTAAGGTTGTTTTTCCACAGCTCCTTTCCAAAAAGTATTTAGTTAGGAAAGAGAGGAAGAAAAAGAGAGAGAGGGGAGAGTGATGAGATGTAGAGAGAGAAAGAGAGAGAATACCTAAATATAGAATTAATATAAATTAATTATCTATTTATATATAATTAATATAAATTAATTACATTAAGGGTTTCTAAAAAGAGGAAGTGGAAGGGTATAATTGGGAGACGGAAGAGAGAGAAGGAAACTAACATTTATTGTGTATTTACTACATGTCAGATGTTATACAGGCACTTTACACTTGATTTCTTATTTAATCCTCAGAACAAACAAAGAGAAAGAGGTATTATATCTATTTTATGGCTAAGGAAACTGAGCCCTGTAGAGATACTAAATTATTCATCCAAGATCATACAACTAATAAATGATATTTTCTAGGCCATGCCAAAGCTGTTGGCATGACTGACAAAAATTGATATCACTGAAATCCTTATTTCTCACTGAATCCACTGAAGATCTTGCTCTGTCTCGCCTGCTGTGGAGCTGTCACAATCAGTTACAAAGGTTCTAAAGTAATTTTCTTTTAGGGCAGAGACTATCTGGCTGCTTGTTGCCTAATGAACAGCTAGCCATTCTTTCTTGCCTTTCGTCTTTGCTATTAGAGCTCATCTCTCATGGCAGAGGCTGAAAAAGCTAAGTACTTAGCTCACCCCTGAATCAATAGGTGTGTCAAGGGAATTAGATATTCTAATCGGGCAGATCTGAGCCATGTGCTTGGCTCCCCGTATTCAGGTGAAGGCCCACTTATCCACATGAACTGAGAGTTGGTACAGACTGGTATCTCCTTCGTTGCGATGGCATAGGCCTGAGACTAAGTCTGGCTAATGGGACCTGGGAAGGGTTTGCCTCCTTAGTACAGGTATGTGTAAGAAGAGTCTCTGCCCTTCCTGTTGTTTCCACTTTGGACATTGCTCTGTGAAGATGTCCTGGAGCAGTGGCAACCATCTGGTGACCATAAACTTTCCTCATGCTTTTTATTTTCACATGATTAAAGACATCCTCAGACACACTAGGACTTACCTATAATTAATTTCTTTTATTAATCTGTGCAGCAAAGTTTGCATAAATGTTAAAATGGCTGTGATAAAAATATAGATTTTTTTATGGTAACATTTTTAAGGAGGAAGGGACCTTTGAAATTATCAATCCATTTTCAGTTATTCTGCAGCAGAGAAACCAGCAGTTTCTCTATGCCTTGCTCAGTATCACAAGGGAAAGGAGCTGTGTAGCCTCTCAGTGCAATTATTTATAACTAGAGGCCCGGTGCACAGATTTGTGTACAGGTAGGGTCCCTTGGCTTGGCCTGTGGAGATCTGGCTGAACCCAGCTCTCCGACATCCCCTGAGGGGTCCCAGATTGCAAGAGGGCTCAGGCCAGGCCG
>NW_005363247.1:7486596-7517443 GCF_000412655.1 Myotis brandtii
ATCCCCTGAGGGGTCCCAGATTGCAAGAGGGCTCAGGCCAGGCCGAGGGACCCCACCGGTGCACAAATCTGTGCACTTGGCCTCTAGTATGCTTATAAGATCTTTGGTTAATCTCTTACCCCCTTCCCCCTCTCTCCTCCCCCCTTCTCCCTTCCCTCTGAGATTCATCAGTCTGTTCCATGTTGCCATGCCTGTGGTTTCTGCTCCTGCATTGAGCATCTTCCCCCTGGTGGTCAGTGCGCATCATAGCTACCGGTTGGCTGGTCGAACAGTCAGCCGGTCACTTAGGCTTTGATATATATAGATTGTATGCTTTACTAAAGGAGGCTACAATTAATTTCACTTATACATTTTCAATGCTTAGTTAAGCAGTATCAGCTCATTATGGATGACGTGAAGGTCACTTTCTCCTCTCTGGCCTGTTGTGGGCTGCTTTGTGGCCCTTAAAAAGAGATTTTGAAGTCCTGAACTCTGATACACGTGAATGTGACCATATTTGGAAATGGAGTTTTTGCCAGTGTAATCAAGTTAAGATGAGGTCATACTGAATTAGGGTGGCCCCCAATTCCAATGACTGATGTCCTTATAAGGAAGCAGGAATGTGGACAAAGAGACACAGAGAAAACACAGGTAGGACACCATAGAAGATGGGGGCAGAGATTATCTACCTGCCAAGAAACACCAAGGCTTGCTGGTAACCACCAGAAGCTAGGGAGAGGCCGGAAAGGATTTCTCTCTAGAGTCTATTGAGGGAGCATAGCCTTGCTGACACTCTGATTTTGAACTTTAGACTTCTAGCTTCCAGAACTGTGAGAGAATAAATATCTGTTGTTTTAAGCCACCAAGTTTGTGGTGATTTTTTTATGGCAGCCAACGGATACTAATTTTCCTTCTCAGATGATGCATGAATGGCAAGATGGTTGTCATTAGCTCCCCTCAGGGTTCAAGTACATTAAATAAGGGAGTATTTATTATTGTGTCGTACATACAAGTAACAGAATTTACTCTGAAGTGACCAACTTAGCTCAACCCTGAATCAAATGGTGTGTCGAGGGGATTAGATATTCTAATTGGGCAGATCTGAGCCATGTGCTTGGCTCCCTGTATTCATGTGAAGGCCCACTTATCCACATCAACTGAGAGTTGGTACAGACTGGTATCTCAAAGGAAGTTTGTCAACTGGCCCCAAACCAGAAAGCATCCATCATAAGATGCGCATCAGAGCTCCTTCATGTAATGATGCCACCCTCTTTTGAGTCCTTGGTACTTTGCTTTATAGATCACCTAATTAAAATAGTATACAATGGTTAGTTTTGTATTTCTAAGGTTTCTCTTCTAGATTATAAATTTCTGACAGTTAATGAAATATTTTATTTTTAGTTGGTGGTCCATATTGTACATAATATTTTTTTTGTTTTTGTTGTTATATTTAGTATTAAATGAATAAATAATAGTAAATTATAGTGTTAGTGTACTAAATATTTCACTGTAATAACAAAATTAGCCAAGAATACATCTAGCCTACATTCAGGTTCATTCAGTACAATATAACTTCAGCTCTATAATATTTTGTCTGTTATATACTTAATTCACAGTACACATTTCCTTTCTTCTACATCCTCCATCCAATTATCTTTTTATTAACCCATTACAACCCAAGTTTTATTTGATTTCTAAACAATAACAGCTAAGCAGTCATGCATCTTCATAATCTATATTACTCTGTTTCTGACCTCTAATATTTGTGTTATAGGTGCCTCAAGAAACAGAAATTTATTTTTCAAGACTTCTGAGGCAATTGTATCTGTTCTATATAGACTTCAAATGACAACAAACTCTGTCCTCAGTGATAAGAAATGGCTGTTAGAAACCCTTTCTCCTTAGGAATGTGAACTTGACATTTATCTAAATTACTAGTTAAGTGGGAAATGAATTTTTGTAAGAGATGCCTTGGATCTGAAAAATAGACCAATATCAGACTTGAAAAAGAATAAAAAAGTCAATACTAACCCAGTGGAGAAATGAAAAATCAAGTTCCAGATCTATTTGAAATATAGTCTCTCATCCACTGTGAAATAGAATGTGAAAGGTGAATTTTCTTTCATATGTTCAAGTAACCAGCACCCATAGTAGTCTTATTTTTTAAATAGCTATTTAAAACAAACAAACAAACATAAGAACTCCCCTTTAACGCATTGGTTAATGTTTAGCTGTTTTGCATTCTTTAGTTTTAATCCACTTAAAAAGAGATTTCAATAGTATATTAACCTGCTTATCTAGAAGTTATGATTTTGGAATAGATATGAAAAAGAAAACCAAATTTAAAGACAATTACACCATAGTAATGAGGGATACTTTACTATAATTTCCCGATATTGTAGATTAATGTTGAAATATTTGTATAAAATTAATTCTTATGAGTATATGAACAAATAATTGTGAAGTACTCAGTGCTGCTTAGTAACCATGAGTGTTTTATATTTTCCTAACCGAACCAGAGTCACTTCCAATAAGCTTGAATATTTACATCTCTAGAGGAGAAAGCATAAATAAAGGAGAAAATGCTCTCCTTGCCCAGGAAGAAGGAGAATGGGGCACAGTTACTTACCTTACATATTGAGGGAACAGAGGCAACTCTTCTAGCTTTGATCTTACATGTACTCCAACCTTAAAATCATGTCGTATACATGGGATGAAATTAAAGTCACTCCACTTAGTATGAATATAGAGGCATTTGTACCTCCTCTGCTATTTGCCAACAATGGTATTCAATAAATATTTATTGACTTAGCTTCTCTTCTTTTATCTTTTCTTCCTCCTCTACTTCCCTCCTTCCTTATTCACTCTATCTCTACTTGGAATTAAAAAAATAGATCTATGGAAGTTTATAATTATACACACACACATGCATTTATCTGCAAGGCAATGTGTAATATAGGGGATATAGAGATATAAAAATTTGAGCAATAAAATTGTATGCAACCTATACTGTCATGTGCTGTATAACAATATTTCAGTCAACGTTGGTGGTTCCATAAGATTACAATAGAGCTGAAAAATTTCTATCATGTAGTGACTTTGTAACCATCATAATATTGTAGCAATGCATTACTCACATGTTTATGATGATGCTGGTGTAAAGAAACTTACTGTGCTGCCAGTCATGCAAAAGTATAATACACAATTATGTACAGTGTATAATACTTGATAATGATAATAAACAACTGTCACTAGTTTATGTATTTACTTTTTATTGTCATTTTAGAGTATACTCTTTTTACTTATAAAAAAGAAAGTTTGCTGTGAAACAGTATGCCATGTTACCCTGGCAGTAGCCTGATACATCTTGTGTTTACAGTATTTTGATTGTATCTTTTTATTTTGTGCTTGATTTAATCTCATGTTTTTTGTTCATCATGGCCTGTAAGTGTACAAGATGTACTGGTAATGTTGCCAGTAAGAATATATGTTGAATGATTGACCTGGTAATAATAGTAAAAGTGATTAAGAACTATGAAGACGGAAAATTATTGATGGTTATTTCTCGCCAGTCAGGTATGTCTACCATAGCTACAATCTTTTTGTTTGTTTATTTTTTGTTAATCCTCACCTGAGGATATTTTCCCATTGACTTTTAGAGAGAGTGGAAGGGAGAAGGAGAGACACACAGAGAGAAACATTGATGTGAGAGGTAACATCAATTGATTACCTTCCCCAAGTACCCCCGGCCAGGGCCTGGGATCAAATCTGCAACTCAGGTATGTGCCCTTGACCAGGAATTGAACCCATAATCCTTCAGTGAGAGTGCCAGTGCTCTAACCACTTAGCACACCAGCTTTGGCCCTTAGCTACAATCTTAAAGAAAACAAAACAAAGCAGCAGAAGCTATCAAAGAGTCTGCTCTATTGAAGGCAGCAAGACTAATAAAAATTTGAAAGGGCGCATTTCAGGCATGGGGAAACTTAATGACCTGGATTGAAGACCAGACACAGAAGCATCTCTCTCTTGGCATCACGATAATCATAGCTAAAGCAAAAAGGTTGTTTGTGATGTTGAAAGAAAAGGCTGGACCCAACGGCAATGTTGGATATTGAATTTACTGCTAGCTCTCGGTGGTTTAAACGATTCAATGTGAAAGTGAGTGGTGAGTCTGTGAGTGCTGATGCGAAGGCAGCTGAAGAATTTTTGGAAACTCTAGATAAGTTGATTGAGAAAGAAAATTACTTGCCAGAGCACATATTCAATATGGACAAAACCTCCTTATTCTGGAAATGGATGCCTGAAAGGACTTTCATCCATAAGGGCATCAAATCAATACCAGGTTTCAAGGTTTTTAAGGACAGGAAAACACTCTTACTTGGGGACAGTGTTGCAGGGTACAGATTGAAAGCCTTTTGTTATCTGGCACAGTGAGAACCCCAGGGCCCTCAAGGATTTCAGTAAGCACACACTGCCAGTGTCCTACAGGAGCAATACCAAGCTCCTCTTCTAAGAAGTCCTGAATTGCTATGCCAGTGAAATAGAAAAGTACTGTTTGGAAAATAACATGCTTTTCAAGATTTTACTTGTTTTTTTTTTACAGATTGAAAGCCTTTTGTTATCTGGCACAGTGAGAACCCCAGGGCCCTCAAGGATTTCAGTAAGCACACACTGCCAGTGTCCTACAGGAGCAATACCAAGCTCCTCTTCTAAGAAGTCCTGAATTGCTATGCCAGTGAAATAGAAAAGTACTGTTTGGAAAATAACATGCTTTTCAAGATTTTACTTGTTTTTTTTTTTTTGCGGGTCGCCGCGCTCCCCGGGCCAGGCTTGGTTAAATACTGGCTGAGTTAGTGAATAATTGAGGACCTGGGGTGTGTGATTAAGGGAGATGCTGAGGAGGCTCTGGGAGCTGCTAGGTGCTAGCCCTTGGGGTGTTAGCAGACCCAGCTGGGCCCCAGCCTGTGCTCCTGCCCAGGGATGAAGCTGGCAGCCAGGCTCTCTCTTTCCAGGCTCCACGTCCTCATTTTGACATATTGGACTCCAGAAAGCAAGATTTTACTTGTTGATGGTATTCAGAGACATCTACTTTTTTAAAAAATATATTTTATTGATTTTTTACAGAGAGGAAGGGAGAGGGATAGAGAGTTAGAAACATTGATGAGAGATAAACATCAATCAGCTGCCTGCATACCCCCTACTGGGGATGTGCTCACAACCAAGGTACATGCCCTTGACTGGAATCGAACCTGGGACCCTTCAGTCTGCAGGCCGAGGCTCTATTCACTGAGCCAAACCAGTTAGGGCGAGACATCTACTTTTTATTGATGATCTTCATCTTAATATCAAAATGATGTTTCGCCCTTCACACACCACCTCTTTGATCTAACCAATGAAACAAGGAGTTATAGCAGGCCTAGTACCCGAGGAGGACTGTTGACCAGGCTATTGCTTCAACTGAGGAAGACACTGATGCAACTCGGGAAGGATCAAAATATCTATGACTGCATCAAGAGCCTTGCTTGAGCTTGGGGTGATGTCGCCAAGGAGTGTATATGAATGGCATCTGGAAGAAGATACTGAAGAGATTCATTCATGACTTCAGAGGTTTTGCCAAGGATGAGGAAGTTGCAAAAATCATCAAGACTGTGGCTGAGATGGCAAACAACTTTAACTTGGGTGTGGATGAAGTTGACATTGAGGAACTCCTAGAGTTGGTTCCTGAAGAATTGACTAAGGAGGAGTTCTTGGAGCTAGAACAGGAACACACAGCTGAAGAAGAAGCAAGAGAAAAAGAAACTGCAGTAGAAGAAAAAGAACCCCAAAGAAAATTGACAGTGAAGCCTTTAACATAAGATTTTGCAGATCACAACAAGCTCCTTAAAATGTTTGAAAACATGGACCCCACACACCAAAAGGTTTTTATTAATAGAGGAGAATGTTTGTGGTGCATTATACGCTTACAAACAAATCTATGATGAAAAAAGAAACAAACCAAGAAAACCACCACAGACATATTTTTCTAAAAAGAGTGAAACCTCCTCAAGAAGAGCCCAGGCAGGCTCTTCAGGAGGGATTCCAGAAGAAGACATTGCCATCATAGGAGATGACAGCTCCATGTGTGTTATTGCCCCTGAAGACCTTCTAGTGCAGCGGTTCTCAACCTGTAGGTCGCGACCCCTTTGGGGGTCGAACGACCCTTTCACAGGGGTCGCCTAAGACCATCAAAAACACATATATAATTACATATTGTTTTTGTGATTAATCACTATGCTTTAACTATGTTCAATTTGTAACAATGAAATTGGGGGTCACCACAACATGAGGAACTGTATTAAAGGGCCGCGGCATTAGGAAGCTTGAGAACCACTGTTCTAGTGGGACATGATGTGGAGATGGACAACAGTGATATCAATGATCATAATCCTGTGTAGGCCTAGCCTAATGTATGTGTGTCTTAGATTTTAACAAGTAAGTTGAAAAAGTAAATAAAAATTTTTAAATAGGAAAAAACATATAGAATAAGTATATAAAGAAAAAAATATTTTTTACACCTGAAAAATGTGTTTCTGTTTTAAGGTGTGCTATTACAAAAGTATTGAAATGTTAAAAAATTTATAGAATAAAAATGCTACAGTAAGCTAAGTTTGATTATTGAAGAAAGAATTTTTAAAATAAACTCAGTGTAGCCTAAGTGTACAGTGTTTATAAAGTCTGCAGTAGTGTGCACCACTCTCTCACTGACTCACCCAAAGCAACTCCCAATCCTACAGCCTCCACTTATGGTAAGTGCCCTATACTTGTACCATTTAAAAAATATTCTATGCCATATTTTTACTGTACTTTTTCTATGTTTATCTCTGTTTAGATACACAAACACTTATCATTGTGTTATAATTGCCTACAGTATTCAGTACAGTAACATGTTTGTAGCCTAGGAGCAATAGGCTATACCTTCTAACCTACGTGTGTAGTAGACTATACCATCTTGGCTGTGTAAGTGCACTCTATGACTCTGTGATGTTCGTAGAACATTGAAATTCCCTAACGTTACATTTCTCAGAATGTATCCTGCCAGTAAGTGATGCATGATTGTATATTAAAACACATGAGAAACATACTAGATAGTAAAGGGTTAAGTGGAAAGTCTGAAAATAAAGGGCACTGAGAAGATACAAGAGGGATAGGTAGATAGGGAGGGACCACAGGAGGGAAAGAAAATAGGGACATCCAAGAATAACAGGATACAGCTTGCTGACTAGTTGCTAAGGCAACCCAGCTGGGGGAAAACCCAAATAGGTGGGAGTTCCTGGGGCAACCCAACTGGGCAGGAAAGAACCAACACCCCTAGATGGAGAGCTTTCTCTACCACTCGACAGAGAGCTTCCTCTACCCCTAGACCAGCGGTTCTCAACCTGTGGGTCACGACCCCTTTGGCGGTCGAATGACCCTTTCACAGGGGTCGCCTAAGACCATCCTGCATATCAGATATTTACATTACGATTCATAACAGTAGCAACATTACAGTTATGAAGTAGCAACGAAAATAATTTTATGGTTGGGTCACAACATGAGGAACTGTATTTAAAGGGCCAGAAGGTTGAGAACCACTGCCCTAGACAGAGAGCTTTTTCTGTCCCTTGACAAAGAGCTTTCTCTACAGCTCGTTAGTTACTAAACTACTTACCTTAGCAGCCCTCTGAGGAAGGTCAAACTCCTAGTGTGGCATTAACTGTAGTTATTTCCTGACCAGCCTCTCTTCTCACCTGCCCTCACTTTGCCCTTTTCAGATAGGAAGAGAATAAAAATAATATGAGCATTTCTGAATCCGCAGAAATTCTTACCAAAAGGACTAAGCTGTCCATTGGCTATAGCAGCTGGGAAATAAAAAAGAGTGGGAGTCACCTCTTATCTCTATATAAACTGATTGTCTTCTCTTAGGCAATTTATCAACTCAGTGACTGATCCAAACATGAGGAGCAGGATGTTACCTTTGTAACAATGAGTAGTAAGGATTCTTTGAAATAACCAACTTTCTGGGTGATGACAAATGGAAGGGGAAATCAAATTTATTTTGGATTCTAAGAATCCATTTTATTGCAGATAGTAAGTGCTGATTTACCTTTCTTGGCTTCTTGTTCTCTGTGTTTAACTCCCCCATCCCCCACCCCCCTTGGATCTGCCCAACAGCCATCTTCGCAACTCCTCCCTGGAATCATTTCCTGTCA
Source organism: Myotis brandtii (assembly GCF_000412655.1). Taxonomy (NCBI): domain Eukaryota; kingdom Metazoa; phylum Chordata; class Mammalia; order Chiroptera; family Vespertilionidae; genus Myotis; species Myotis brandtii. Next base: position 7,494,804 of record NW_005363247.1, read on the forward strand.
TGACATTTTTAGAAACCAAAATAACAGCATTTACAATGTAACAGCTAAATATTCCCATAGAGTATCTTGGTAAAACAAGCATTTTTGTATGGTAGTTTTGAACACACCACTGGGTATATATTCAGATGGAACCTTTTCTGGGTGTCCACAGTTTCTGGCTAACCAATAGGCTGATTGCAGCATTGTTCGCTGTTGCTCTATAATCACATCTGGCATACACAGCTGGTGACATTCTGGCTTCCAAGCCTTTCTCATGTAGTGTCTTGTTTTAATTTTAGAATGGACATTTATTCAGTTGGAGCGGTGCTTTTAATAATAAAGGGCAGCTGTACACTTCCCTGTAAAAAATGAAGCAGAGGTACATGGTAATATTACATGGGAGTATGAGGTACTACAAATGGAATGTCAGTTTGGACAAATTCAATACATTTTGAATTCTTCGGATTTTTTTTAAAGAAGATGATCACTCATGTTTTTTTCCAATAGAATTATTTACTTAGCCTTTTACATCTACATGGGAGTATGAGGTACTACAAATGGAATGTCAGTTTGGACAAATTCAATACATTTTGAATTCTTCGGATTTTTTTTAAAGAAGATGATCACTCATGTTTTTTCCAATAGAATTATTTACTTAGCCTTTTACATCATTATTTTCCATTTTAAATTTAGTGCAGCATAAACTCAGAGAGTTGCTGGGAAGAACATCCAAAGTTTCTACAGACAGTGTTCTTAAACCACGATGGCAAAACCTCAAAAATAGATGTAGCCCCATCAAAGTTAAATTGAATGACTCAGTGTCTGGACCACTCAGGTTTGTTTGTTTTTCTAGTTAGGGGAGGGAAGAGACTGTTCACTTTAGAACTTTGGAATTATGGGTGGAGGAAGTTTGTTTTGCTGCATTTTAGAGGAAGGGAAAAGTGTCATCACAGGGAATATGAATAAAAACTGAAGCCTCTTAAATATATATAAAAAGTCAGGTCACTTGTTTTTATTACTTTTTGTTTTTAAAAATTGCCCATTAGTCTAGAGCTATACCTAAGGGATAAGTTTACCCAACTCCCACGTTTTATAGACAGAGCCATGAAGCTCCCCTTTCCCTTGTCTGTTTTTCTCTATAGAGATTAAGTAAGCCAGATACACACTTTCCCATACTCCCTTTAATATAGGAGTGGTCACGTGACCAGCTTCCATCCAATAACACATAAGGGATAATCTGCTGGATTGCTTCAGGGAGAAAGTAGCTACATAAAAATCTTTTCAGCCTCCCTGGCTTCATGTTTTTTGAATGTGACTGTGACCCCTGGAGTTTGGCAGCCATCTTGGGATTATGAGATAGAAAGACTAAAAATAGGGTAGGAAAGTGAAAAGAGCTTGGATCTTTGATAACTGCAGCCAGCCACTGCACAAATCTGAAACAGCCTGTCTTTGGATTTCCTCTATATGAGACAATTAATTGTTCTTTTTTCTTTTTTTAAATTTATCTTTATTGTTGAAAGTATTATAGATGTCCCCTATGTTTTTGTTTTATTCCCATTGACCCGCCACCCTGCACCGCTCCTCACAGGCCTTCATCACTCTATTGTCTGTGTCCATGGGCTATACATATATGCATGTAAGTTCCCTAGCTAATCTCTCCATACCCACCCATCCCTGCCTTATTTCCTAAGCCACTTTTATTCCATTTTTCTATTACTCATATCTCTGTACATGTCTAACTAATATACCCTGAGAAATTAATTAATCTGCTCAAATTTATAACAAAACATAGTAACATAATCTTGATTGGAATTCAGGCCTTCTAATTTTTTAATATATTTTTTAGAAGATTTTTATTTTTAGAAAGAGAGGAAGGGAGAGGGAGAGAGAGAGAGACATTGATGTGAAAGCAAAACATGGATTGGCTGCCTCCCGCGCGCCCCTTCTGGGAACCTTTCGGTGCATGGACCATGCCCAACCAACTGAGCTATACTAGTCAAGGCTAATTTTTAAATATCTTTTCTTTTTTTCTATTCCATTCTATCACCAGATTAGGCTCTGTATAAATAAATGGGTTATGTCTTCATTAAACCTGTTTTTATTTATTTATTTATGTGTATATATATATATTTTAAAATATATTTTATTGACGTTTTACAGAGAGGAAGGGAGAGAGATAGAGAGTTAGAAACATCGATGAGAGAGAAACATCGATCAGCCGCCTCCCCCGCAACCAAGGTATATGCCCTTGACCGGAATCGAACCTGGGACCTTTCAGTCCGCAGGCCAACGCTCTATCCACTGAGCCAAACCGGTTTCGGCTAAACCTGTTTTTAAGTGTGATGCTCCAGTAAATTTTATTTGTCCTGTAGATTACTGTCTGCATTTGCAATCCATTTAGCTAAAGGACCTTTTATAAGTTTTATAATGCATCTTTGCATAGAAAGTATTGACAAAGTAAGTTCAGGATTATGGGATGATTCATTTTTATATTGAAAGCCCTGATTTGAGAAGAGGTAAACTATTCTGAGTCACATTAATACCAAATGAATTTAATGTGTCAACATCCTTGCCAATGTGATTGTATTTCAAAACCTCAAATGCCTGTCTTGGAGATTGTTTTAAGGAACGAGTAGATAACATTATATCAAAATGGGAAAATATGAGCAAATATTTACTGAAAATTATGAATAAAATGTTTATATAACCACACCTCAAAATGTTTGGAATTCTGGACCAAAATTATCTGACCACTGAGATCTATGAATTATTTTTGTGTAATAAAGAAAACGTACCTAATTGGGTTGCTCTATCTTTGAAACAACTATTGTATGGCATCATAGAATTCTAGGGTCAAAAAGACTAAAATATTCAGGTTATTGGCTTTAAGAGAGAACCCATCAACCATTCTGCTCAGATAAGAATAGATTCTCTTCCAAATATTCTTTATCTGTTCAAAATAGAGAATGACCACATGTCAAGAACATATATCAAGTCATGAATTAAAAGTACTTACAGCTTGTTACACAAAGGATGCCAACTATAAAGGAGACTTGGCTTTTTCCTCCATCAGGGCCTTAGAAGGCATTTTGTTGTCCACTAGGCTGTCATATGACCTTTCACACTTTACCATTGTGTTGTGATTGGTTTTCTTTTCCATAAATAATGCCTTCTAGAATGCTTTCACAGTATAGTGACTTCATTTAGAAAATATTCTTTGGAAAAGAGACAAGATTTCTATGGCAGGAGCAGCCGCATAAAGATAATGAAGCTTGGGGAAGCAAAAAGATACAGAAGTTAAATGGTGAGACCTTCCTAAGACTAGCAGCTATGACAATACTATAGGGTAGTTCTTTTATAGAACACTTAAAAAATTAGAGGCTCCTAAATGCATTGAATGTGTAGTGCAATGTATCAAATAGTTCACAGTGAACATTATGCATAATTAGTCTGTATTGTGTTTTGAAAGGAAGGAATAATGTTTCAACACAATGTGCTCTTTTTTTCATTCCAGTGATCTATTCATTGAATTAGGAAACCTTTTTTCTTCACATATTGTAGGAAGTAGATTCAGAATCCCTATGAAAATAGTTGTTTCTTTGATTAAGTTACTTTGACAGGCCATCTGTAAATTCTTCTTTTATCCTCTCCTGTGTTCCTTCTGTTATAAAATAATAGAATTATAGCATAACAGTATCTTTATGGTCATTCTTCCTGCCTGGACATAGAATAGTTTATCAATGACCCTTGGTGTTTTGCAATTGGGCCTGAGACATAGCATCTGTGGAGTGCCAGCAATGGTGACAAAGCAGACACTTTCTTATGCCAGGCATGGCTCTCTACCAACTGGAGAAAGATACACTTCCCATTCTCACTGTAACAAATGAGTGATCAAGTCTGTATAGTACCAAGCCTATACTTCTTGTGAAACCTAGAAATTATTTCATTCCCTCTAGCTGATGTCCTGCAGTAGGAGGGCAGCAGTTAGGGTTCCTGATTTCTCACCTATGGCCCACAGCTGTCAGAACTACCTTGGAGTGTCCCTCAGAGTTGCCCTTAGCAGAGGGACATAGTTCTCCTATGACTTCTCACCAATCCAGGTTCCCTACCTTCTCCTTAAGTACTTTTAGGTCCACCATGACTGCAGTTTTCTCTTTTTGATACTGTCTTTTCTTTATCAATTGATCTGTAGTTAGTGTTAATGCCCAGGAACTATCCCACAATCCTACTAATTATCATCTGTGAAATTAAGTTATTGAAACATTTTCCCTTGATAGCTGATTATTCCACTTTAATTCTCACTCCCCATTTATTCACATCTATAAAAATAATCATGGTAATAAACTCTTAGAAGAAAACACAAAAGTAAATCTTCATGATCTTGGATTACGCAATGACGTCTTAGCTACAACATCAACATCACAAGCAATAAAAGAGAAAATTGTTAACTTTAACTTGGACTTTATCAAAATTAAAAACTTTTATGCTTCAAAGGACATTATCAGATAGGTGAAAAGAGCCTACAGACAGAGAAAATATTTGAAAATCATAATTGAAAATATATTCAGACAATAAAAGAATTCTTACAACTCTATAATAAAATCATAATCTAATTTTAGAATGGACAAAGCATAAGAATAGATGTTCCATCACAAAACATATACAAATAACCAACAAACACATGAAAAGATGTTCAACATCATTAACCATTAGGAAAATGTAAATCAAAACCACAATGAGATACTAATCACATTTGTTAGAATAGCTATAATAAAAAAGACAGACAATAATACGTGCTGTTAAGGATATAGAGAAATTGGAACCCTCATACATTGCTGGTGGAAAGTCAAGTGGTACAGTCACTTTGGAAAACAGTTTGTCAGCTCTCAAAATGTTAATCATAGAATTATCATGTAACCCAGCAAATGTCTAAACAAAAACTTGTACGTGAATGTTCATAACAGTATTATTCATAATAGCCAAAAAGTGGAAACAACCTAATGTCCATCAACTGATGAATGGATAGACAATATGCTATATGTCCAGACAATGGAATGTCATTTGGCCATAAAAAGAAATAAAGTACTGATATATACTGCAATAGGATGAACCTCAAAAACAAAATCCTGAATGAAAGAAGCCAGTCACAAGAGATCACATAGTGTATGACTTCGTTTATATTAAAAATACAGAATAAGCACATCTATAGAGACAGAAAGTAGATTAACAGTTAACTAGAGTTTGTGGGAGAGGAGGGAAGAGGATGAGAAGTAACTGCTATTGGGTATTGTTTTCTTTTAGGGATGATAAAAAATGTTTTTAAATTAGACTATGGTGATTGGTGCACAATTCCAAATTTGACTGAATTGTTTACTTCAACACACTTAAAGAGGTAAACTTTATGGTATAAGTTATATACCAATAAAGTTATTAAAATAATTATGATATAATAACATGAAAACAATGACATTGGGTAATATTTTATGATTTTTATTTTCCTTGCAGAGCAACAATGATTAGACTATTAATAAAAACATTTTAAAAAGAAAGCAAAAAAATGCATATTGGATTTTGGCAGTGACCCAGCTATTTGATGCTATTCACTAGGCACTGTATATAAAAACAAAGGAGATTATTTATTTTATTATAAAAATTAAAAACATAAATATCAAAAATTTATCAATTTCACTCTAGACCTATGAATCAAATCGTTTTAAAAAATATTTTTTATTGATTTTATTGAAGGGAGAGGGAGAGATAGAAACATCAATGATGAGAGAGATTCATTGATAGGCTGCCTCCTGCACCCCCCCCCTCCCACTGGGGAGCCTGCAACCCAGGCATGTGCCCTGACCAGAACTTGAACCGTGACCTGGTACTTGGGTCAATGCTCAACCACTGAGCCATGCCAGCTGGGCTGAATCAAATCTTTTGAAGGGGGGATATTAAAAGATTCAAGAAATCTGAAATTTTAATAATGTTACTAGGTTATTTTTTTCCTCTCCATCTTTACTGAGGTACTAGAGGCCCAGTGCACGGATTCATGCACCGGTGAGGTCCCTCGGCCTGGCCTGTGGGGATCAGGCTGAAACTGGCTCTCCGACACCTCCCGAGGGGTCCCGGACTGCGAGAGGGCGCAAGCCAGGCCGAGGGACCCCACCAGTGCACAATCAGGGCCAGTATCGACCAGCCGACCCCACCTCAAGCTAAACGACCAGTTGGAGCGTCTGTCCCCTGGTGGTCAGTGCACATCATAGCGTATGGTCGAACCATTGAACAAACGATCGGACACTTAGCATATTAGGCTTTTATTATATAGGATAATTGACAAGTAAAAATTATATATATTTTAGGAGCAGGACTTGGACTTGGCATTATGATATACATATACATTGAAAAACAATTGCTGCAATCAAGCTAATTAATCTATCAACTTACATAGTCACCTGTCTCTTACGCCACTAAAGTTGAGAACACCAACACAGAGTAAAAAGGCCCTGTTGATTGGATTTATGACTTCTACAAAGTCCCTAGAATATAATAAAGCTTACCTTGAAGTATTACTCAAGGCTTTTGTTGTAATTTCAAAGGAAAACATAGTTTAACCCATCTAAAGGATGTAATTCAATGAATGAACAAATTGTTGTGGCTCACGATCATCTACCTATCCTTCTCAACAAATACACAAATCCTTGACTTGTCACCTTTTTATAAATTACCACTGTAGAAATGTTATATATGATGGTTTGGTATAGCTGAAAGGGCATATTTTGTACTTACTTTTGGTATATTATGGTTTAAGTAGGTATCTATGGGTTAGTGTGAGAATTTACCATTTGCAATAATGTTTCCATGAGACAACATTATGTTTTTTATGTTCCTTTCTTCATGAAATTATGAAACTATTTAAAAACAGAGAAGAGATAGATCCAAGCATTTGGAGAAAATACCATATTCATAGATAGGAAGACTCCTAAAAATATTAGCTCTTTTCAAATTTATCTAAAAATTTAATGCCATTCCAATCAAAATTTTGAAAGCGCTTTATGTAAAAATGCATAAAAGGGCACAGCAATTTCTTCAAAGTACAGTCATATATTAGAGAAACAGTTTTATATATGTACACAGATATTCATTACAGCATTACTTGGGATAGTAAAAATGAAAAACAACCTGTCTTCTAGTCAGGGAAGAGATAAGTGTAGGTTATTATTATTTGACAGTTAAAATGAAGCATTTGCATAAATATGCATGTATCAGTATGAAAAGATTTGAAAAAAGGCAAATTACTAAAAGATATGTACATATGATATAAAATTTGTGAAACTTAAAAACCAAAATAATATTATTTATATTATTTTATGCATACAACATGTAGTAAAATGATGTAGTCTTGCATGGAATCAATTCTCCAAAACTTCAGGATACCTCTGGGGAAAAAGGAGAGGAAAGGCATGGGTGTGGAATTAGAGCTTTAGCTTATCTAAAATACTTTATAAAAGAATAAAGAAATAATGAAGCAAAGAAGGTCTAATATTAACATCTGTTAGATCTGGGTAGCAAATAATTAGCTTCTGTTATATTTGAAATATTTCAAAAAAACAAAATCAAATAAAAATTGATTTGTAGAGTTTTCAATACGGGTCAACTCTTCTAAATGAGTTGGAATAAAGTCCTATACCTAGTTTAGATCCCCTCATCAATATTTGCCATACCTGAAAGTTGGACAGATGGCAAATATAATCTTTCTCCTTGACAGATGGATGAACGGGAAGGTTTAATTACTTTATCCTAGTTACATAATAAGTAGCTCTGGAAATGAAATATTTTGGTCAGTAACTTTGGGGTTTGGCCACCACAAAATGTCAGAACACAATGCTTAGCCTTAGTTTCCACTATGAGACAACAAAACATTCACATATATGTTCTACTACCTATACAAAACAGAAACTCTTTGTCTTCACATATAATCAAAAACTGTAGAACAGGGAAAAATATTCTTAAAATGTTAGCTTTTCTAACGACTGCTGGTATAAATGAGCTTTTCATTCTGACATATTTAAAATAAATGATAATTTATTATTTTTTAAGTGAGAGCTTTTAACATTAAAGAAAAGCAAAGAGTAAATCAAGTCTCTACAAGAGCATTTGATTTTCCTACTCTAGGTATGGGTATTTAGGGCAAAGAGCATCTGGCTTATATTCAGGAGACATACATTTTCTTCTCAAGTCTTTCACTGGCTAACTGTGGCCTCTATCAATTCTTTAAATCTTCCAAGGGTCTGTAGGATTATAGAAGAATGATATATCAGGTTGAGAGAATAGTATTAATCTTAAAACATATTGCTTGTTTGGAAAATAGAGCCTGCTGGAGCTGGAAGGGTATGTCTATGGAAGGCCTTCGTACAGTAGTGGTAGATGAGACTGAGGTGGCTTTGGATTTTACTTTGCAGCAATTAAAGATTTTTGAGGAATGGTGTTGTGTTATCTTCATTCTATTTTGCTTGGGAATATTGTCATTCAGTAATAACAAGCAGCATATGAAGAAATCATACACTATCAGGTCAACTAAATAGAGACTTATTTTGCTCACAGAACAAGAAATCAAGGAGATGGACAGGCCAAAGCAGGTGCTGCCCCTCCAGTCATCAAGGAATCAGGATCCCTCTAGCTCCTGTTTCACCAGCCTTAGCTTGAAGCTTTCGTCCTCATTTTCTCAGGATGGCAGTTTTACCTCTAGGCAGAAAGAAAAGGGAAACTCAAAAGGTAAAAAGTTCATTACAACTTAACAGTAATGAAACATCATCTAGTAGACTTATGCTTACACTCATTGGCCCTGGGGGCAGTCTATGGTTTGTGTGTGTGTGTGTGTGTGTGGACTTTACTATTTTATTGAAGTATAATTTACATATAATAAACTGCATGTATATAAAGTATACAATTTGAGGAGTTGGAAATCATTACAATAATTAAGATACCAAATATTTTTAGGTGATGAATATTTTAAAATGGAAACCATGTGACCTGAATAAATCAAACTTCTTTTAACAACTAGCAATATCTGCTACAATTTCTAGATTCATAAATTCTCCCAAGGGTGCCCTTCCAAGTGGTTCTCCCAGTTCAGTTTGGTGGAGCCCAGGAGAGCTTGTAGGGAGAGAGCCAGGACAGGAGCTTGCCTTGGGATTGGTCTGGCCTAAGACTACTTTGGCTGGTAGTGTGACATACAGGTGAGTGTGGTTTTTAGAGTCAGACTAGGGTTCAAATCCAGATCCCTCTGCTAACTCATTGTGTAGCTTTGAATGATTTAGTTCAATGAATACTTATTGAGCACCAACTATATGCCTGGCACACTGCCATTCCTTGATCATATAGCAGTAAAAAGGGCAGACGCAGTTCATCCCTTCACAAAGCTTCCTTTCTGGTGGTGTTTGAGCCTTTTGTATATATAGGAGTTGTGAGAAGGATAAATTTAGTTCTTACAACATGTAAATGCAAGTTAAATGGGAATTATTCAGAAGCTGTCCTAGATTTAGTTTCATTCTACTGAAACTAGTACTTACATTTGGGAGCTTAGATCTCTCCACCAGAAGTTCTGCTTGCTTTTGGATTAGTCCCAGGAGTTCTGAGCTTTTTTTGGAGCTAATTAAGGCCAACTATCTTCTTTCTCCCCCCAGCTGTGACCTTAAACCTCATTGGGTTAAGAGCACATAACCTAGTTTCTTCCCTCTGAGGGAAGAAATTTCTCAAATATCTTCTTGGAATCTCAATATTCCCTGCCTCTGAAAATCCTCCCGTTCTGGTCACTCAAGGACTGGAACATATTTCCCCCACCCTTCTCTGGGTAACTGGTTTCCTTCTCTAGCAGCAGGAACCTGGGAATGATTCTAGCACTCCAGAGACTTCAGAGTGCTGGGGATGCTGGAACTGACCCTAGATTATGGGGAGCTGGATTCTAGGCTACAAGATTCCTGATTTCTCTCATTGGTATGAAGAAACGCTGGGAAGATCAGTTCTTATTATAATTTCTTTGCCTTTTGATAATATCAAAAATATATTGGAATATTATGATTACCTCTTATTTAGTAACTACTGTACTATGAGATAGGCCATATATGTATATAGTCATTTAATAATCTTGACATTATTCCCATTTTACAGAAAGGAAACAGTGTGCAGAGATGAGGAGCATTCTGCCCAAGGCCACTTAACTCACAATGGGTAGAGTTGAGATTCACACCCAGTTCTATTTGACTTCAGACCTCATTTTTTAAACCACTATGCTTATACTGTGGCTGTATTTGGAATTACCTTGGGAAATATTTATCACAGTCATCTTTGGACATAGTTTTGTGGAAATCCCAAATAACATAATGGTCAGCTCTATTTCCTTTTTGAAACTCACAATTCAGTGACATGTCCAGGAAAAGTGGCTGTCATTGCCAAGCTCCTGGATTCTTTTCCTTGAGCCTGGCTATTTACTCCCTGGCCTGGCCCTGTAGGCAGTTGCCAGTTCTGAGAGCTTGGTACACACTCTGCCCTGATAGAGACCAGAGCTGGGTTCATTACACACACTTGCCTCTCTAGGACTGCCTCCCTTAAGGACTCTGGAATTCTTCCCCTTTCTCAGCCCAGAACCGGTTGTGTCTGAAATGTGCTTGCATGGGCACTTTTAGTGTATCCCTCTAAATTTTTAAGTTAGTTGAGAGGTAAGGAATGGAGGAAAGGCAAAACACAATATCCTATGAATGTCCAGAAAGCATGTTAAAGCATTCCTGTTGAACTTGATACTCCACTACTGGCCCGGGGTGGTTTTCCCCAAATATTGCATATTTTGGGCATACTTATATTAGGTATTATCTGTTTATTTAAAATTCAAATTTTTGGGGGTGGCCCGTATCTTATCTGGCAACCCTAAATTGAACAATGTATGTATTATAATTCTGACTCACTGGACCTGGGTGCTTATTCTTTGTGTTGTATTCCTCCCCATGTGTGATGATACAAATATGTCCAAACCCTGCCTTTGAAGAAGCAACTTATATGCTGCCACTTTCCTGATCTTTGTCCTGCCAATCGGAAGTATCACCTTCTTCCTCTGAATCCTGTAGCCTGCCTCTTGTTTTGTTTGTGTGTTTGAAATATACTTATGTAAGGATTTCTCAGAGAGGAGCTATAAGACCCAGATCCCTCTGGTGAGTGAAGTTAGATGACAGTCCTCTTTTAATGATTCAAATTAGTTGGTGTTCAACAAAAACTAAAGCTGCTTGAGGTCTGTCCACAATGCGAGTTCGTAAATCTGTGTCATGGGCTAAGCTGACCCCAAGAGACTCATTCTGTAGAGAGAGCGAAGTATAGCCCCAAGAAGAGGGATCTCGAATGGTGAACCACCCTAGAATCTTCATATTGGGGTTAGTATTCTTGGTTTGTATCTGTTAGAATTTTGCTTACATGAATTTATTTAAGTATGATTTTTTTTTAAATATCTGTGTACTAATTTTGTATAATATGGGAATTAGGGATAAATTAGTTTCTTAAAACAGTGTCTAGAAGTTTTACATTCTTCTCTAGACTGTAGAAGTGACTACTAATAGTTTGAAAATCATTACTTCCTTAGAAATTTTCTATAATTTTATATGAAAACTAAAGGGGCTAGAACCATATTCTGGGAATAATAGTTGACAAAGTTTTAAATTCTTTTCATAATCATTGATCTATTCAGCTTGTCTATATCTTCTTGATTCAGTTTTGGAAATTTGTATTTTTTCTATAAACATTTTTATTTCCACTTTGTTTACTTTTTACAAAATTGAATGTACATATTTTTAGCAATTGAAAAAAATTATGTCTGTTGACTTGTCTTCTTACCCATTCTTAATTTTTCCTAAAACTTGTTTTTATCCAAAGGGTTTGCTCATAGATTTGTTTTTAATTCTATCTTTCTCCATTTTCTAATCTATTAAAATAACTTTTACCTTCAGTTACTTTTTTGTTTTTTAGATTTTGTTACTCTCTAATTTATTGATATCCTTAGCTCTTTCATTTTAATTATTTCTTTTAAAAATATATATTTTTATTGATTTCCGAGAGGAAGGGAGAGGAAGAGAGAGACAGAAACATCAATGATGAGAGAGAATCATCGATTGACTGCCTCCTGCTTGCCCCCACTGGGGATCGAGCCCACAACCTGGGCATGTGTCCTTGACTGGAATCAAACCTAGGACCCTAGGACCCTTTATTTTTATTTTTTAAAAAAATATGTATTTCTTTATTGATTTAAGAGAGGAAGGGAGAGGGAAGAGATAGAAACATCTATGATGGGAGAGAATCATTGATCGGCAGCCTCCTGCTTGCCCCCTGGGGATCAAGCCCGCAACCCAGGCATGCGCCCCTGGCCGGAATTGAACCCGGGACCTTTCAGTCTGTAGGCTGACACTCTATCCAGTGAGCCAAACTGGCTAGGGCCATTTTAATTATTTCTTGATTAATAATAAAAGATTATGACTATCACCAAAGAAAGTTAAACCGTCTCCCACAATTGAAACAAATTTAAATGCAATGTTATTTTTTCAAATGATTTTCAGAAAAGTAAAAACAAGAAAACAAAAACTATTCATAGTCCAACTACCAGGTTTAACAAATTTTAACCTTTTGGTGCAAATTCTTTTAGCTTGTTCTCATTTCTCTGCTCTTTCTCTCTCTCTCTCTCTCTCTATATATATATATATATATTCACAGATTCATATTTTAATATATATATTAAAAGTGGCATCATGTTTTCACTTTTCAGATATTTTAATATCATCAAATTCAAATATATATCATCATCTTTAATAGCTGCATAGTTTTTCATCGTTTGGATATACCAAATTTATTTAAACTATCTATTATTGATAAATATTAAATTTTGTTTCTTGTTTTCTATGTTAATATTTTTACTGTATAAGGGGTTGAGAAACTAACAAGGTAGGAACCAATAAAAATGTTGCATTGGAAATTATTCTACAAACCTCTTTGTGTAGGAAACATTATTTATTTAGCATAGATTATTTCCAGATATAGAATTACTTGGGGGAGGAGCAGGAGAGGACATTGTATATGGGTATATTAAGTTTTGATAAGTTTTGCCAAACTTCCTTCCAGATTGGTAGTGTTATTTTATACTCTTAACAACATATATGAGAATGTTTGTTCTGGGACCAATAGCTATATTTAATAGCTGTAATCATTGTCAATCTGATAGAATAATATAGTTTGTAATGACCTTGTTTAATTAATGATGAGGTTGAAATTTTGATAATATATTGACCAGTTAACTATATAAATACAATTTATATATGTAAACATATATAATTTGTTTAAATCTTTTAAATAGCACCTGGCACAAAATAAGTGCTATGTAAGGGATTGCTATTTTATTATTTATTGTTAATATTAATTTTGTTTTATAAATTGCCTTCATTATGCTTTACTTATTTTCTAATGAATTATTTTTAAATTGTCTCTTAATAGGCGTATTGAGTTCCTTTTGATCCCAGAGTTAATGAGTTTAGTGATATTTGTGACTCCACCATCCCTCACCCCCAGTATGGACTTTATGATATTTCCTCCTTTATTTTTCTAGCTTTGCTTTTTTCTGCCTAGATGCATGTAAGATTAAATCTTCTCTCTGAAATGTGAAAATTTCAAGAGGTGTTGGCCATTTTTCATTAATCTTTCATACTAGGGAATCTTTTTGTTCTAATATCTTTTAATTTTCTTTTATTATATCTTTAGTTATTGCTTTATTTTCTTCTGGTATTGTCTGAATACTAATTATTAACATTGGATTTTTATTTTTCATCATTCTTTTTTTTAAAACAATTTTTTCTCATCTTTTAAGTCTCTACCCCTTTGTTCTTCATACTGAAATAAACTTTTAGGTTTTCTCTTCACGTCACTAATTTTATTTTCTGTAGTGTCAATTGTATTTTAACTGCCTCCATTCTACCTTTGCTTCCTTTTACCCAAGTAAACTTTCATCTAATTTGTAATCTAACCTCTCTCACCTTTTATAGTTCAAGTTTTGTTAAATTTTATTGGGGACATGAATATTCTATTTCTTATATAGCATTAACTTTTAAATTTTGCTTTTCAAAAATCTTGAACATTTTCTTCAGTTTATTATGCCATAGAAATTATAACCTTATCCCTGTATTTTTTTTTCTCCCTACTTCTCATTCTTGTGTAAGCAGTGCAATACCCATGTTTGGGTTTTGCTCACAAAGTAGTAGGTTAAACTACAGCTTGATAGCATTTATATTGTAGGTTCACAGATTCATCTTCCACAGCCTGCAAGGAGGAAGAAGGGAGGTGGACACATTGGGGAGTCTAGTAGAGTAATGTTGACTGTGCCATGTTTTCTCTCCATATTTGGTGAAGGTACTGTGCAGGTGTCAGATTTCTGGTTCTAGTTTTCTTTACTGCCTCTTTCTTAGCCAACTTGCTTCATACTTTAAGCTGTGGCTATGCCCAGCTTCTTTCCCAGCTTCAATCTTACTGTTTGGTATGGCCTCTGTAATAATTCAGCTTCAAGAAACACTCATTTCAAATGCCAGTGATATGCCTCAGCCAATTGAATCCCACGGGTGCGTTCACTCTCTGCTACATTAGAACCCCTAGCCATCAGATCTTGTCCCTCCAAATAAACCACTATGCATGGAGAATTTAAGAGTTATTCTTTTGTGACTGGTCTTATTTGCTTTTTCTCTGATCTATTATATTTATAGTGGAAACTTCTATAAGTTTCTGCTTTGTGGATGGTATCTCTCTGGTTTCTAACTTGAAAATGAACTTCTCTTGTCTTTTATAACATATGAACATTTCAATGGAAATCTGAGAATATAGGTGAGCCACCTGTACTCTGATTCAGACCTCTAATGTTTTTAACATTAGCCTGTTGACTTGAATACAATAGACATTCAAAGTATAACTAATGACTGAGTGAATAATGAATATAATCTTGAACTTAAAGGTTGCTGATATATTATTCTTGCATATCTTAAAAGCTTTGAGGTTTTTTAATATTTCTAGGAACTTTAGATGGTAATAATGATGATCAGGCTCTAATAGGAAAAAAATGGAACCACTCTTGAAGTAAATTCAAATATTTATTTCTTCATTAGTAAAATAATTTTTGACTGCATTCCTTCAATGTAGTCCCTGTGTTAAGTACAATAGATACAAGGATGAATAAAATATGGCTCCTACCCTCCTGCGAAAACCACACTTTATAATAATATGATAATTAATTGGCAGCTACTGCTTTTTTTTTTCTAGGTCAAATATCAGAATTGTGTGTGTGTGTGTGTGTGTGTGTGTGTGTGTGTGGTTTTTGTTTTGTTTTGTTTTAATGGAAGTACTCAGAATAATGAAATGTCTTTTTCTCTCTGCAGTGGAAGTCTTATTTATTTGAATAAATCAATGAAGGAATTATTTTACCAGGGGATTATAAGAGATTGGGAAAATGTTTATTTCACTAATCCTGGGGTAACAGAGAATTTCTTCTCTTCTATGAGTCCTAGACTTAGTGGAGTCAGGCAAGTTAAACTGGACTGAATTTACAATTTCTTTAAGTATTTTTTTTAAATACATATGATTTTTTCAATTTATTAATAACTGGAAGCTGTGCAATTATATACTCATTTTCAGTATTACTATGTTCCTACCTATATATGTAAAAGAAAACAAAATATAACTATTTTCTGGAGGATAGGCATTTTATTTTTTCAACTTTCTAAATGCTAGTCATTGCATATCACTAATAGAAAATATTTTGCCAACTAGAAATAGAGACATGGATCCTTCAGAGCTAGGCATGTGAGTTTTATCAAATGCAGTGGACATCATTTAAATGAGTCTGCCCAGCCTCATTTAACCTTCCTTTTGTGAAAATTATCCTGACTTCCTTATTCCATTGTGCCTTGATGAGGCTATTGAATGCAAGGGAATATGACTCAAACTACACTGATCAGACTTTGTTTCCTGAGAATTACGTTCCTCATAAGCCTGTTGTGAGGATTAAATGAATTAATGCATGGAAAGTACATAGAATCATTACTGGCATGGGTAAGCAATATGTAAATGTGAATTTTTATTATTATTAAACAGAGTGACAGAAAATTAGAAAGTGGTTTGAATTGGAACATTCTGTCCACCTTGCCGTAACCATACTCTCTTAGTTCCCCTACCTTGATCCACCTTGTTCTTTTCTACAAAATCTGTCAGTTCTATGAACTACCCTGTATTCTCCCAATAAATTAATTTTAATTTTGATTCAAGTTTATCTTCTTTATAATCCAAGAATCTTAATGGCTAAAAAGAACCCACAGTAAAGCTCCAAACATTGGAATTAAATAACATTTTAAAATTTTTTAAAAATTAAATTTATTGGGGGGACTTTGTTTAGTAAAATTATATAGGTTTTAAATGTACTCTTCTATGGTACATCATCTGTATATTGCATTGTGTGCCTATTACCAAAAGTCAAATCTTCTATCACATTTCAACTCCTACTCTTCACTACTCCCACCCCCCTCCCTGTGGGACTATGCTGTTGTCTATGAGTTTTTGTGTGTTTGTTTTTTGTCTTCTTTGTTCATTTGTCGCTTTCAGTTTTATGTCACACATATAAGTGAAATCATATCGTTTTTTACTTATTCTCTCTGATTCTTTTCACTTAGCACGACAATTTCAAGATCCATCCATGGCCAACAGATATATGAAAAGATGCTTAATTTCACTAGCCATTAGGGAAACTACAATGAGATACCACCTCACACCTGTTAATGCATGGATGGCTATTATCAACAAGACTAGCAATAACAAGTTTTGGAGAGATTATGGAGAAAAAGGAACTCTCATGCACTGCTGGTGGGAAAGTAAACTGGTTCAGCCACTATGGAAAACAGGATGGAGGTTCCTTGAAAAATTAAGAACAGAGTTACCATATGACCCAGCAACCTTTCTTCTGGGTAGCTACCTGAAAAATTTGAAAACATTTATTCACAAAGATAATATGCACCCCTGTGTTCATTGCAGGATTATTCATGGTGTTCAAAACATGGAAACAACCAAAGTGTTCTTCAATAGTTGATTAGATTAAGGAAATGTGGTACATATATACAATGGAATACTGCCTAGTCATAAGAAAATATTAAACATTGCTTTTTGCAGCATTCTAAAAAATTTTAAATTATTTCTATTTACTTTGGAATGTGTTTTCTTATTCCTTCTATTGTTCTGGGAAATTATATCAAGCAAAATAATAAAATCTTAGTAGGAACATGCAAAAGTTGGAACATGCAAAATGATAGAAATAACTAGACTCATAGTAATATTAATTCTTAAAGAAAACTCTTCATTACGATCATCAAAATCATATGCCAGAGATTATGCTTATAGATTGACAGATATAACTTATAATCTTTATAGCAAGTCTGCAAATAGTAATAACCCATTTTATAGATTGAAAAGCTAAATGTTTGAGGCTTGTCCATTAGTTAGGGGCTAATGAGAATTCTAGCCCAGTTCTATTCACTACAAAGCCTGTATTCTCTCTATAGTGAAACACTTTAGTTTTCTTAAATTGTGAAATTCTTTTTGTTTCCATGTTTGCAATATTCTTTCTTTAAATATTTATTGAGTGCCATGTGCGTAAGGTCTTAATGAATGATGTAAATATAGCCTAGGCAGATAATGTTTTAAGAAGTGGGATGGCAAAATATGTAGAGGGAAATACTTTGTAGATTATTTATATTAAATCTAAAATACGTCTACTAGTTAAGAGCAAGGGAAATAACTCTTTCTACTTTTTGTTCAAGATAATCCACTCACAATTTATTTCAATTGACTTCACAAAAATCTTATTTCTCCTCATTATCCTAATCCCAATCTATTCTACCCACCTAATATATATTCATACTGTGGTGTGTTTAGAAAGCTTTTTAAGTTCTAGAGAATTTTAGTTTACTTAATTTGAAGGCATTGCTATTCAGTAAGAATGTAAAGGGTGTCACTTGATAAAGAGAGATGGAAATTTCTAGAAACTGGATAGAGTTCCAAATATACCAATACTGCTGTATAGGGCCAGAGATGAATAGCCACAATCCCTCAGTCTCAAACTATATACTATCCCTGTTCAGCAATAGAAGAGAAGAGGTTAAACAAGTTGCCCTGTTGACAGTACAGTTTACTTAGTTTTTACAGAAGAAAATTTTTATGTGTTTAGAGATATCAATGTTTGCTTTCCATGTAATGGAAAAAAACCCATAAAGGTAAAGAGTAGACACTCTGACAGCTGAAATACCAAAAAAGCATAGCTAGGCTCTGGTTCTACCCAGGCTGGAAGATTTTGACTATTCAAATACATTACTAATGATTCATTTTATTTTTAAGGGTTGGTCTATGTGAGGTTTATTTGAAAAATCTGTGCAATTGGAGAGACTGTAATATTTTTGTGAAAAATTAAAATAGTGCAAAGATTGAAGTTAGAAAGTATGAATGCCTAAATAAGTGATTCAGAACAAAACAGGCTAAGCAATACCTAAGTGAGAGCTTTTATCATCATTAAACAGAGTAGCAGAAGGTGAGAACAAGGTTAGAGTTGGAATAGTCTGACCACCACTGTCAACTTCTTGAAGAAACCCAACAAAAGCAACAACAACCTTTGCTTTTCTCATAGCTCATCTTGATACAATAAAATAACCAGTCTCCTTTATATTTTCAAACACTTTTTTTTTGGTGGTGGGTGGAGACCAATTGCTTCATAATAGAAAAACAAGTTATGGCTCGTGTTATGTTTCTTGTTCTGTCTTAATGTCTTTGAACTCCTTAGGGTGCTAGCCAGGAGTCTCCCTGAGCTCCTATGGGAGAATGAGTTCTGTGTGTCCACAATGGGAGCCCGGATGAATGTTAGAGTATCACTGAAGCACCACCAACAGATCTTTGGATTAGAGATCCCTCAAGCTGGAGGTGAATTAACTGGGAAGCTTGGGCACTCAGAGCACCTCCCCAAACCCACAGCATCCCAGGTCAGTGGTTCCAAACCTGATGAGGTTTTAAAAAAATGCAGACTCCGGGGTCCCAGCCAAACATTCCACACTAGCATATCCAAGAGCAGGCCCTGGAAATCTGCCTACTTAACAAGTAATCTGAAGGCCAGCTAGGATTCCGAGCTCCATGCTAAGTCTTGGTGAGGAAGAAACGACCTTTCCTCCTCACTCCACCAGCAGGATTGATGCTGTGCATGGCGCAAGAACAGGCACTAATATATTCAGAAAGATTAAAGCCTGTGTTTGGGGGAAGCTGCTTAGTCCATCCACCTTTTTAAAGACTTTATCCACCCCTCCCAAATTGCCAGCTTTACAATGCAGTAATCTGAATCTGGCATTTTTATCCTCTTTCCCATTTTCTGACGTGGCTTTGCCCTGGCCAAATATTAGGTGGCTAGAAAAGTGACTATGTACCTTAAAAATAATATTGATGTATGATAATTTCAGTAATTAGTAGAGGATCCAAAAAATAGAACTTTACCTATTGAAGTGCCAAAACTTTTTTAAAAAGTATTAAAACTCTTCTGTTTTCATAAAGTATTGAATATTATATTTTCTGATGATTCAGAATTGTCATTATATGATTTATTTTACTGTGGAGTTGTTGAAGGAGATAGATCATTTTCTCCTGCAATTTTTATTTTGTGTTGTTATTTTGGTTTTGGTTTCCCTGTGTGGTACCATTAACTCTGCCCCTTCTTTGAGGGCCAGCTGTCAGTATATTTGTCTGGGCAGTATACACCCCTTCATTCTTCTGTTTCTAATCTTTGTGGCTGCAGTACCAAATAACCAAATTGCCTAGAACTACATCTTTATTAGAGTGAGCCAAACTCTGGGCAAAGGCCTGGCAATCTGTGCTGGGGGTAACCGTCCCAGCTTTGGGAGATGAATGTCATGGTGTGTGTTCCTGCTGCCCAAAAGATTTTGTTTGTTTACTTTGTTACTTTGGTTGTGTTTCAGAAGACTCTGAGTTGTTGGAATGGTTGGTGCTGAATAACTGAAGAGATCTTGCCTATAGCATAGCACTCGGAGTGAGCATCTGTCCATGTGTGTCAGCATATTCATGTTTAACATGCTCAAACTGAAAGGAAAGGACGAAATGCGCAGTTGGAATGCAGAACAAACACAGTCAGAACATTGCTTTTTCTTTCCCTCTCAGGACATCAGCAATGCTGGGTCTGGGCTGTAGCAGGAAGGGGACTTGACTTCTCTCCTTTGTTATTTTACTTTACCCCTAGAAAAATCACTTGGCAGAGCTGTCATAGTCACACAAATCCTTGCCTGCTTGGTAGCTTAGGAAAATGCAATCTTTTTTTCTTTCTTTTTTTTTTTTTTCTTATGCGCTGATAATCAGGGCAAAGAAAAGCACCTGCAGGGTTATCTTATGGAAGTAAAGAAGGGCTAATGCGCAATCTCCAGAGAAAACCACTACCACCCTGGCTGCATTCCTGGGCCAGGTGTGTGGTGCCACAGCACAGCTGTGGGCAGAGACACACTACTTGGGTACAAGAGGAAGGACGTTCCTGCCTTACAGGCCTGGCCCACAGTACCTCCTTGGTGGCAGTAGGCAGGGCCACCACGTAGAGGGAACATATTTACCAAAGCAAGTTATTGATCTGTATAACCTTGAGGTTAGTGAGGAGAGTTTAGCTCCTGGGTTTCTGCTCTTTCCCATTAACACTGTAAATACACTTAAATGGTAGCCATCACCAAGCGTTCTTGGCTTCTCCTTTATTTTAGATTTTTTCTACCAATCTTACTTTTTTCTCTCTCTCTCTTTCATCCTCTGTTTCTCTCTCCTTTGCTCCTTATCCCTTTTGGACCTATTCTGAATGTATATTTCATTAACTTAGTGGATCACTTGATGCACATTGGTGGAGTGTAAAGAAAGAGAAAACTGTTTTAATGACTTATCAGACCTTTAGTGTCTGCAGTCAGCATGGTTCAGCTGAACTAAATGGAATGGTATCCATGGTGAGGGGTGGAATGACCAGGCTTTTGTGCCAAAGGGATATAAAACATGTGTTAGATATGTGGACATGTTTAAAGTCAGTTATTTCAAATTCTGATCCTGAATTTATCATTACTCATTAGTTTACAAGATAGAATAAGAATATAACAGAACAAGTGGCAGAATGGGATAAAGCTTTAAGAAAACTTAAAAATAAAACCAGATAGAAATGGGTTAGAATGAAAAGATGCTTAGTAATTAAACTAAATTTAATCTGTTTATTTGTAATGTTAGTGACTATTTTTTAAAATAATTGAGCAATGATTTTAGCTTTTAACAGACAATGATTCACAATGGAATAATTGTAATGTGCCAACTTGTACATATTCATATTCTTGTATTATCAATAAGAGAAAAGTTTGGAACCTTTGCAAATGAGGTGTTTTGTTTTTCAAATGTAGAGTTAATATATGGCTTTTAAAATTTGTTGTCAGATTTATTGTGAAAAATTATTGCCTGGTTACACTTTTAACATTTTCTACTCTGTGGGCTTCCATCATTTATTGGTGGAAGAAGATTCAGATTCCTGTTGGGGCTTCTCTGCCTTATAAAAGTAATTGTAGCTGTTTGTTGAGAAAAGTTGACCTCATAACCCTTCATCAGTTTTTCCAGAAACTACATATTTACCTTTGTCACATAGCTGCCATATGCCATTTTAACATGCATCATTCCAGATTTGTTTTTCACAGGGTAAGGTTTAGAGACAAGGATAAAATGACATTGAATGTAAAAGAAGAAAGTATTGTTAAAGAAATATTCAAAGCACACCTTCATAATTTATAGTTTGATATTATAGTACTTGTAATTCATTTGCAATTTTGTTATAATCCTTAGGTAGACATGTCTTTCTGAAGCTATATGTAGAATAGGCATGAAGAGTATAGTTTGCTCATTAAGGGATTCTGAAGTATGATTGCTGAGTTCCATTCTGGTATTACCCTTAGTTGTATAATCTTGAAAAATTATTTAAATTCTTTGTGCCTTATTTATCTCCTTTAAAAAGAGGAAATAATAAAACTACTTTATTTATAGGATTATTAAAAAACCATAGATAATCAATTTAAAGTATGTGGCTCAGTACCCAGCATGTGGTAAAGATGTAACAAATGTCTTGTAACTACCACTTAGATTGTCCTAGCTGTAATTAATTTCTGTATAAACTCTGACAAACTAAAGACACTTCCAAAATTAACTGAAAAGCCAGTCATCTTTGAAAGAAGCCTACCAGTGACGTAAAAGTTAGGTAGATTAAACACAATAAACAAAGCAAGGATATAGGCAGACGCGTCCCAGGTCTTGTCCTGGAGCAAACGGAGTAAGCAGCTGAAACTAATAACACCCACCCCGAATTGGCGAACTTACTCAGCTGGTGAGACGGTTTGCAGGCGGGAAGGGCAGAGCTTTCCTGGAAAGGTAAAAAACCAGGGATCTGGGCAGGAAAGTTTGCCAGACCTCTGAGCCCAGAGGGTCGGAGGGAGACCGCGTGGCAGACAGCCGAGTCTCTTGGGACAGACACAGCCCCTGACTGGGGAAAGGAGTTCCACGGGATTCCTGGCGCC
>NW_005363247.1:7523298-7524468 GCF_000412655.1 Myotis brandtii
TGAATGGATGAGAAAACTGTGGTACATCTACACGATGGAATACTATGCTGCTGTAAAAAAGAAGGAACTCTTACCATTTGCAACAGCATGGATGGAACTGGAGAGCATTGTGCTAAGTGAAATAAGCCAGCCAATGAAGGAAAAATACCACATGATCTCACTCATTCATGGATAATAAAGACCATTACAAAATTTTGAACAATAAAAAAAAACAAAGCAAAGCAATAAAAAATCTGCTTCACAGGCACTCAATAAATATTTGTTGTATTAAAGAGAATTGAGTATTAGGCATTAGGAACTCATAGCTCCATAGACTTTCTGAGTTGGTGTTGGAAATTTAAGTAAATATCATCTTTTCCATCTGTCTCATTCAGTGATGTTATCTCCACGGAGTGGATCTTCACCTTCAGGCTCAGGATGTGACCACTTTGGCTACAACCACATTCCAATCAGGAAAAAATGGGGAGTACCCAAAGCAACATGGTGCATCCCTCCTGCAGCTGCTTCCCCTTTTAGGAGCTCTTTTGGATACATTAGCAGCAACTTCTACTTATTGGCCAGAACTGTATCACATGCTCAATTCTAATGTAAGGTAGGCAGCTGGCAATCTGCATCAATAATATCCCTTTCTAAAATGTGCCCTCCTCTATTTCAACTCAGTTTAGATATCGGATGATGCTGAAAAGTAGAGTGGAACTACATCTATCTCAGAAAACCTGACTTCTAGAAAATGGTACTGATTAACTAAATATCGGAGAAAAAGTACAGAGCAGTCCTTACTTGGGCAGAACTTTTTCTGTCCAACTCATTTGAACTCAGAGCCAATAATCTTAATGTTTACCAAGGCTTCCTACCTGTTGAAAGTTGAAAGCCTGCTCTTTCCTGGACTATTTTCTGTTTTGCACTATAAATGTAGTAGGTCCATAAACCAGCTTCCCAGGGAGCTAATTTCTTCATAAGGGAATGATTTACCAAAATGCCTATGAGTCAGTAGCATAGTTGTAAAGTCATTTTAGGAAGGTGTAAGTCAATTAATGAAGTTCTTAATGATATATGTTAATGCCAATAATACTTTAAGAAAAATTTCTAGAGTACAGAGTCTTTTTTTATTGTTTAAAAGTATTACATATGTCTCCTTTTTCCCCAATTGACACCCTGCCCCCCCCACAC
>NW_005363247.1:7525467-7528321 GCF_000412655.1 Myotis brandtii
AGTAGTACTCTTGGTGAAAAACTATAAGTAAAACCAAAGAAAATGCATAGTTACTCTACAAGGAGTCATGGAAACTTGCATCTGGTCTCTAAAAGTGAGAGATGAAATATGAAGATTAACTGTCATCACAGACACCAATCGATATACACATTCTTCTACAGAGAACCCAGACCTAGCTAGCCCAACTATGGCTCATAGCCAGATGTTAGTGGTGGTAACAATCAAAGGCCTTGTTGCCTAAGTCTAATGAATGCAGCTAATATGATTAGTAACTGGCTTTATACAA
This sequence comes from Myotis brandtii, assembly GCF_000412655.1. Classification (NCBI taxonomy): domain Eukaryota; kingdom Metazoa; phylum Chordata; class Mammalia; order Chiroptera; family Vespertilionidae; genus Myotis; species Myotis brandtii. The sequence goes on from NW_005363247.1 coordinate 7,525,754, forward strand.
CAATAAAAATCTGGAAAAAGGCTTAGTTGATTGATTCTCTGGGCTCTTTAGACAAGGAATGGTCTTAGCACCAAGAATGCTGACATTTAACCTCACATAGAGGCCAACTTAAACAGTATACCCATCCTCTTGTTTTCTCCTTTACTTTCATGTTAGAGTTGAAATCCTATAACCTCTTATCAATCTGATTTCTCAAACACCCATCTTTCTGAACTAGGTAGGGATGGAGTGTAAGACTGCAATCCAGGAATAGGTGGATGAATGCAAGTTGTGTCTTGTCTTTCCATACGCTTACTTAACAGAATTTTATCTGATAGTCACTGAAGACTTCTCTAAATATGATCAGAAATATGGTTACTGATTTTATAAAGGCAACGGTAACTTTGGTGACTCATTTATTCATGTATTTAATGAATATTACTCATTTACTTAGTATGTACTATATTCTTGGCATTGCAGTAAGTTCTGACAATGCAAAAATCTATGAGAAACTGTTTCTGCCCTCATAAAGCTTATGATTAAGTAATTACTGATAATTTACCTTTGTACTATATTTTGGTTCTTCAAGTATGCAGCATTATAATAAAACTCTAAGAAAATCTCAAGGGAGATAGAGTAGATATTAATGGTTCCATTTTAATACTGAAGAAATTGAGACTTATAGAGTCTAAGCAATCTATCTGGATTGAACAGAAAGTTAACTAGTAGAGAGAGGGAATTGTTAATTCTTGGTAAATTTTATATTTTAATGTAATGAGTTATTTCTATATTAATTTATCATAAGAACTTTAGGTGGTGGATGTTTGTTTTTAACAACTTTCAGTAATAATAATCTATTGAAAGATTACAATAAATTCCTGAAATGCAGAATTTCATCCAGTTGATTCATGCACTGCAGAGCTGAACTACTGATAAAATAAAATGAAAAGAAATAGCGATTGAATCTGTTGGTTGTTAAACCTATTTTGTGGTCAAAATTCTAGTGGTCTCAGAATGACTGGAGTCTGACAGTTATGGCTTGACTACTGTCATATGGCAGCTGTAATGGACTTGATAAAGAAATACAGGAAGTGTGTATTTCAAAGCAGCAAATCATACTTAAAGGGTTACTTAAGAAAATGGAATTATGTTTTCTATATTCTTAAATGAATCAGATAAACTTTTTCTTTTTAAATAACCAAAAATACTTTTTTTCTTTAACCTTCTTTCCACAACTTTCATTTCTTATTTCAAAGTATATTTTATGGTAGTTACTATCTCTCTTAACATAGTCCACTGTGAGAAACTTAATCTCTCCAGGGTTAAAAACACGGAAAATATGAACATGGTCAGTAAATGTTATTTCTCTTTATAGGAGGCAGAGAGTGTCTGGACCAGTGATTCTGAAGTCTGGTATATACTGGGGCCACCTGGGAGCTTGTTAAATGTGCTGCTGCTGGGACCCTGAGTTACCCAGAATCAGAATCTTTGAAAGTGGCTCCCAGGCATTGGCATTATTTTAAAATATCCCTAAGTGATTCTTATGTGCAGCCAGGGTTGAGAATAGCTACAAATTCCTACTTCTATTGGAAAGCAAAGTAATCAAAGTAAGCTAATTGATACTAAAATGTGAACAGCTTATAATGTCATTTGAATTGCCTAAATTAGTACCTAAGGGAGATTCTGGTCAGTGTGACAAGTGAAATGAAGACATTCAGGCAAGGGCAGAAGATACTCAAGCAGGAGAGTCTTCTATATTCCTTAAATGTCACCACTGCGAAGGCTAGCCCATCTAGTATAGATGACTACTTTATTTATGTGGCCCTGGCTTTGAATTCAGCCTCCTGAAATCAACTGTTTTAAACACTTATCTGATGCCTATATTTGAGTAGATGTTTTTTCTAAAACTGAAATTGTAGGAATGTAAATATGTTTGATTGCCTAGAGCCTTGTTTGTACATCTGTCTTTGTCCCGTTGTCATTAGAGCTATGCCTATGTTAATCAGTGGGATATTAGAGCATTTGAAACTTTATTGTTTTGTTTTGTTTTTAGGTATTTTTGGCTAAAACAGAAAGGGTAGGTTTCAAATTATCCAAATATTTCTCCAATTTTCTAGTTACTTAGAGTGTATTCTCCTATTTATTACATTTCTCTGTGTGTTAACCTCAACACATACACATTCATGGTTGGTATGCCTATATTCTTCTTTTATGGGTATATAGTAATGCCTATTACATTTGTCAAATTCTTCAGTATAAGGTGTGTGAGCAATGGGGTCAAAGAGAGCAGAATTTATATCCTGGTTTAGCTTCCTTACCAGTTGTGCAAACTTAGGCAAATATTAACCTCTCCAAGTGTAAATTTCCTTATCTGTAAAATGGGAATAAAAATAGTTCCTGTTTCTTAATCTTGTTGTAGAGTTCAAAAAATATAATGTATGTAAAGCACATGGCACTGTGGCTGGTACAGAAGTACTAGATATTATTATCATTTTTGCTACTATTCTTGTTAAAAAAAATTAAATCTTTATTCAGATTATTATAGTTGTTCCTCTTTTTTCCTCCCATAGCTCCCCTCCACCCAGTTCC
>NW_005363247.1:7529181-7530752 GCF_000412655.1 Myotis brandtii
AGTGCTGCATCCAGTCCCTGAGGCATGCCCACCAGTGCTGCAACTCCAAGTGCCCACAGCTGTCCTGCCAGAAGATGAGATGGGTTGTGCAGCACTCCAAAGGCTGCCAGCACAAGACCAATGGAGGTTGTGGAGTGTGCAAGCAGTTCATGGCCCTTTGCTGCTACCATGCCAAACACTGCCAAAAAACACATGCCCCCTTCTCTACTACCTCAACATCAAGCAGAAGCTCAGCCAGCAGAAATAAAGCACCGCCGGCAGCACGCGTAGCTCATGGGCCAGCGAATGCCACCATCAACATTCACACTGTGCCCCAGCCGAGTTTTTCTTCCCCTCCTTCATCACCACCCTGACCCCCCCACACTGCATCCCAGCACACCCTGGACACCACAGCCCCGACTATGCCCCAGACCTCGCCTGTGAGCGTGTCACTAGCTGGCTTCTCCAGCGTGGCCAGAACTCAGCCCCCCACCACTGGGAAGCCCACTAACCAGGTGCCAGCCCCACTGCCCCCACCCAGGCCCACCTGCAGCAGTGGAGGCGCCGGCAGATTGCACGTGAGGCGCAGCAGCAGCAGCATCTGTACTGGGTGAGCACCAACAACGGTATGCCCCTGAGGCACAGTGACACCCGAGAACCAGATGGCCCCCATGGGCCTGAATGTGACCCAACCAGGTCAGTGGGCCTGTTATTCTGCCCCCCGAGACCCGGCAGTGGTAGCCGACACTGATCCCCCAGCAACAGTCAATGTGAGGCATGTCCAGACCCGTGATGTCTATGCAGACCCAAGGTGCAGCCACCTCAGAACATCTCTCCAGGTGCCCTGTAGGACCTGCTGCGGACCCTGAAGTCTCCCAGCTCCCCCAGCAGCAGCACATGCTCAATATCCTCAAGTCAAACCCTCAGCTGATGGCAGCTCTCATCAAATAGCACACGACCAAGTAAGTGGCCAGCCAGCCCTACCTTCAGCTCTAGCCCAGCCTGCTGAATCTGAATTCCATGCAAGCCAGTGGACCACGACCTGCTGACCCTCTGCAGCAGCAAGCAATAGGAGGCCTGAACCTCCAGGGCCAGGCCTTGAACATCATGAACCTGGGTTGCAACTCCAGAATGGCGAGTATGAACCACAGTACAGAGAGATGCCACGGAGCAACAGCAGCAGCTGCAGCAACAACAACATTGTGAGAGGCATGCCCGACTGTCGGTTGTGATGGGGCGTTGCCTTCTCCTGATTGCAGGGTTGCCTCCCGCCCCTGAGGGCTCCCGACTGTGAGAGGGGGCAGGCGGCCTGAGGGACCCCCCTCCAGTGCATAAATTTTCATGCACCAGGCCTCTAGTTTCATATAATACTAGTTTGGTGGTGATGAACTCCTTTAGCTTTTTCTTATCTGTGAAGCTCTTTATCTGACCTTCAATTCTGAATGATAGCTTTGCTGGGTAAAGTAATCTTGGTTGTAGGTTCTTGCTATTCATCACTTTGAATATTTCTTGCCACTCCCTTCAGGCCTGCATAGTTTCTGTTGAAAAATCAGCTGACAGTCGTATGGGTACTCCCTTGTAGGTAACTAACT
>NW_005363247.1:7531867-7546212 GCF_000412655.1 Myotis brandtii
CACCTCTGAGAGAAAGCCGCCCTCGAGTTCTGCCTGATGCCAGACAGTCCAGTTTCTCCCCGTATGAGTCTGGGTCCCCAGAGACTCATCCGGAACTGGAGTTCAGAGCAGTCGGGAGCTTGAGACTCCCTCCGGATTGAAAAAGACAACCATGTCCTCAGCTTCCAGCCCTTTCCACGTGCACCGCATCCTCAGTTGCCAGCCCTTTCCACGTGTGCCTCCGTACCTCTGCACTTTACTTCCGCATTTCCTCTGAGTCTCAGTGTGCTTTTCTCTTTCCTTCTAGTTGTAGAATTTCCACTCAGCCAGCCTTCCTGTGGTTCTGGATGATGTCCGTTTTGTCTTTTAGTTGTAGTTTTGAAGTGGTTGTGCGAGGCAGCAATTTCAGGTGTTTACCTATGCCGCCATCTTGGTTTCTCTCTTTGCTACTATTCTTATGCAATTTTTTGGGGGGGAGGGGAAGGTTGAAGAAAAATGAATAATTGCTTTGGAGATTAAAATTTAACCTATTTTGGTATATGTTTTATTGAAGTCATCTTACCTGCCTCTAACATTTTATGGGAGAGGCTAGGAAATATACACCCACTGAAAAGGAGGCAAGAGTGTGTGGACCAGTGACTAAAGCCTGGCACACACCTTAGGATTGGTGAGGGTTGAGTGGGTGGGTTGAGATGTGATCAAACCAGTAATGTGTTGCTATAAACTCTTAATTCTTTTTTTTAATTTAAATTCTTTATTGTTTAAAGCACTATCCATGGGTTATGGTCATATGCATGCATACAAGTCCTTTGGTTGATATCTTACCCCCTCACCCCCCGCCTTCCCTCATAGGTTGGACAGTCTGACAGTCTGTTGGATGCTTCTATGACTCTGGTTCTATTTTTGTTCATCAGTTTATGTTGTTCATTAGATTCCACAAATAAGTGAGATCATGTGGTATTTTTCTTTCATTGACTGGCTTATTTCGCTTAGCATAATGCTCTCCAGTTCCATCCATGCTGTTGCAAATGGTAAGAATTCCTTCTTTTTCACAGCAGCATAGTATTCCATTGTGTATATGCACCACAGTTTTCTAATCCATTCATCCATTGATGGGCACTTAGATTGTTTCCAAATCTTAGCTATGGTAAATTGTGCTGCTATGAACATAGGGGTGCATATATCCTTTCTGATTGGTGTTTCTGGTTTTGGGGGATATTAATTCTTTTTTTAAAACAAGGCTTCCAATCCTTATTTGAATGTTAATAGATTGATTTATCTCAAAACTACTAGTAATTCAGGGTAAGAGTTTATTCTCACCTCTTCTCTCCTATATTGTGCATGTTTGCTCACTGCTAAACCTTTTCAGTTATTCATGATCCTCATTAGAATTTTTAGACAAAATAAAATGCATTTTATTGTAGATTATATTGTAAGCATCAAATGATTAAAAAATAAAATTCATTTTTTACCATGAGCTTAAGGCAGTGGTTGGCAAACTGTGGCTCGGCAAACCGTGGTTCGCGAGCCACATGTGGCTCTTTGGACTTCTGCACATGGGCCACGAAGTTTCAATCACACTGTACGTGTGCGCCCGCACGTGGTATTTTGTGGAAGAGCCACACTCAAGGGGCCAAAGAGCCGCATGTGGCTCGAGAGCTGTGGTTTGCGGACCACGGGCTTAAGGTATCATGTGTCATATTGTGGGGGTTGGTAGGAGGAGAGAGTAAAAATCAGGCATATATAAGAAAAAACTCTCAGCAGGGCTGATGAACTGAACTTGATCGATGCTGCTTTATATGTGTCAAAATAAATGCAGGAAACAGCTTTTGCTGAAAAGTTTGGAATGTTGTGGTAACTGATATTTAAGTGAAGGAATGTTACAATTGGAAGAGCTGACCTAAAATTCTTTCCAAAACCATCAATTGTATTTATTAAACTTACTGAAGAGAAGAAAAGTGACAAGAAAAGGTATACATTATTTATTTATTTATTTGACTAGGTACTCAGAGTTCTTTTCCTTGGTAGAGCAACACAGCAGACGGATTTTATTATGCTCAGCTTATGTGTTTGCCTTGTTTAAAATTGTTTACATATTTACCGGCAAGGAACTAATGAAAATAAATTGGCCCACAAGACTTTTATCTCCCTGTCTGTGGAACGCTGTGAATGTTGCATTTTTAACAGATGATGACCACAGTTGTTTTTAGGATTCCTGAATGAAGTCATGAAGTCTTAAAAATTTTGGAACCCATAGTTTTGACTCAAGTTACAATTTGAGTAACTGCTTTATGGAAAAGGGCCTGGTCTAATTTTGAGCCTGTGGCTTCATTCTCATAAGTTGGAGGCTTATTTCCTGAGGATAATATTTATAAGCCCCATAGTTAAGACAATGCTTAGACTTACTTAAATTGTGAGGAAATAGATACATATATCCAGGTCATATTAGGGCACTGTGTTTCAAATCAGGTGTCCTCTGCTACACTTTTGCACTTATGTGTGCTGCAAATAAAGACTTCAGGGCCCTTTTCTAAATAGAATTAAACTTTTTTTTTTTGAGCAAGATTTCTAAGATACTTAAATGTGCAAGTAGACATTATGACTAATCAAGAAAGGACATGGCATTCAGCATTTCCCAGACTATTATCAGGCAGTCTCTATTTTAATCTCTCAGAACTCTGTTTCTCAAAACACAGAAAAAAGCTGCATGGAGTAATAGGATTCCTTATAAGTACACAACTGGCAGTCAGTCCCTCTGGACCCTGGTCTTCCAAAAGCTCATCACTATGTCTGATTCAAGAGCTCATGACCTTCTCTGTGCTACTTGTATTTGTACTTCCTGAGAAAGGCTTCAGTGGAGTTTATTGGCCAGTGTGCAATATGGGGCACTCTCATTGGTCTGTCTTACACCAAGGTGTCCAGAACAGTTTGACCTTTATACATGATCCTTTGGCCTTAGCACAGGTTCCTGGGGTACATAGTTGCAGCCAAGATAGTAATATGAAATGGCCCAAACAACATAATTTTATGCTGTTTTTTTTTAGATGGACGCTATGACAGGTAATTATAAGGACTGTTCTTAGGCGGCATCCATCTTTCCGTAAGATATTCATTCATTCATTCATTCATTCATTCATCAAGCAGTATTGGATACAAAACATTATGTATTGAGCATCATGTTAGACTATGGGAATACAAACATGAATAAAATATCATCCCAGTTCTCAAGCAACTTATGGGTCATTTAAACAGTTCATATAATGTTTGTTCTTGCTTGCTTCATAAGATATTGTTCGATATAAAACCAGTTGCTTCATTTCTGAAAGCCAATATGAGTGATTTTAATATATAAATATATTCTTGTTATTTTCCTGTTCCTCTTTGATCTTATATTTGGTCTAAATGTTCTGCAGTAATCTCCACAGAAACCAGCATCAGACAGTGCTGGCAGAGGCATGGGGCCCAAAGAATGCAGTATTTGTAAGTTGTTTAATTGATAACAAGGGCAGATTTTGGCCTCTATCCCATGCAGGAGACATGATGCAAGTCTGCATGATGTCATCCCATTTTTCCTTGTGTATTCTCAGGACAGGAAACCCAAATAGCACAAGACTGATTGTGGGGCAGGAAAGGGACATGGCAGCAGCATTCCCAGCTCTGCCAGAAGGAACACATCTGCAACAGTTGTGTGGGTCTTTGCTGTCTGCAGATTGTTCCTTCCTGTGCTCAGGTGTAGGTCTTGATTTAAAAAAAAACACACAACACACTTCCAGAGCAGGAAAAAATTAATTTGTTCTCTTATTTGAGTTTAGAAGGATCCTGGGCTCATGGCATACTGAGTTCAATACTGCCAGTATAGAGAGATCCCTGTAGCTGTTGGTTTCTGATTAAATATGTTGTAAATTATATGCAAGAACATCAGCAGGATAAACATCTAGTTTGGGTTTTAAAAAAGTAAAGCTTTCCATCTGAGAAATGGAAATATATCTTTTAAAGTGTACATCACAGTTAAAAGAAAGTTGGGATATCTTGGGGTAGAAAGGATAAAAGGCAAGATTACTGAAGTTAGTGTTGGCGCTGACACCAGTTGCTAAAAACATTGTTTAGGATTGTTTTTCATTCATAGCCAGACAGAAATGGTGAGTGGGGCAAAACACTCTTCCTGGGCTTTCTCATAAGAACCCCACCATTTATCCCTCTTCTGGTTAGTGTTCTGCAAAGCAGTGACCTCTTGTGTTGCTCTTTATTGATTCATTGGGTAACTGCTAACCCCAGAACTAAGTGATAGCATCACTTTTTCTTGGATCAGTTCTTTGTTCATCTGTTCTTCACAATTCTCTGAAGGCTGACTCACCGTGTGGAAGGCAATGTGGAAGCCACCTGGGGAAATGCTGCAGTGCACAAGGCACACTCCCTGTATCCACTGACAGGTCACAACTAAACATAATACAAACGTGTGTGGTACGTTCTATGCAAGTGGTGTACAGGAAGTTGGAACAGCTTTGTAGTATATGATCATGTGTAGGCAGATTCTGGCCTCTGATGGATCAGTGTAGATCAATTTATAAATATAGTGTGTAAGGACCCTGAGCAACATCATGGCAACCTCATTTTTTATAAACACAAAACTCATGCTATTGTATGTTTTCAGGGCTGCATTTTACAACCTCCATGTACCCTTGAAGCAAAGGCCACGACACCATAGTTTTGGTTCCTTTTGGATAGTTTACCTTCTGGGAACATAAATAGGTATCTGGTATATTATAGGCCATCACCAGCCCCTATAATCAAGGGTCTAATCTGGTGCTCAGTGTTTCAGAGATAGGTCTAAGACATGCCTGGCTTTAAAGCAAATTTTTCTTTGATTTACAATAATATTTTGATGCTTCAATAAAGGAGCTGTATTTTATTATATATTGCTTGTGTTTATTTAAAATTCACTTACCGTATACCATGACTTTTAAGGCACAAATTTTTTTACATTTTTGAAATCAGAATGTGTTTTATAGTCAATGTCATGCCATAATTTATTTGGCAGCATTCTTCCTCATCCTTTAAAAAAATCTTTAAAGACACATGCCTCTACTAGGGGAGCTTGAAACCCCCCCCCCTTTTTTTTTTTTTTTTTTTGTAAGTGATACATTAAAAGAATTCAAGGATTCATGCCATTTGGGTGCTATATCTGTGAGAAAACCAGGGCATCTTATCTTATATCTTGGCATATTATTGTATCTTCTTTGTGAAAGAGGGAACAATAGCATAGATAGATCTGGGATAAAATTGGTCCATGAATGTGGAATGTTTTATAATGAGTTCATTTAACATTTAGTTAATGCCACAAAGTATATATTCTCCCACTATGCACTATGCCCATGGACATATTTGAGAAATATATCAGGTAGGAAAAAGACACTTCCATATGATAAGCTAAATGACTATGAGAGCTGTTAAATGAAAAATACCCCATGATAGGGTCAAACAGTCTAAATCTTGAACAGGAGGGAGTTATTTTGGACTGAGAAAAGTTAATGTAAGGTGTGAGAGGTGGACCGGCTTTTGGAAGCAATGAAGGATTTGGATAAGAAGAAATGGAGAAGAGGGAAAATATGTTTCCTTCTCAAAAAATTTTTAAACATCTATCTCCAATAGACACAGCCATAGATGAATTAAAAGTGAACGTGTATTTCTAGGCTCCTAACGTGCATTTGAAAATACATTTATGAAATTGGCTGTTTTACTAAGAACCAATTAGAATATATCTGCTTTTCTAGGAATTTTGAACATTTTTCGCTAACTTGGGGTGGCAAAAGAAGACAGCAAAGTAATGACTACTCATGTTTGAGATAGCACAGAAAGGGTCAGCTGGGCAGATTTAACTCCAAAGAGGTTTTAAAGAGACCGCTATTTTAGACCTGAATGTGAAGTGAGTACTAGTATAACCCATGTCTCAGAAAGCAGCCTTGAACTGGCTACATGACAAAGCTATTCTTACCTGAAACAAGCTAGACTAGGCCACACTTGGATTACTTAGCAGATAATTATGAGGTCTTTTAAATAAACAAGTCACAATTTGGGAAGATAATCTTGGCTTCCTTTGGGATTATGCCACTTACGTTTCAAATCACAATGAACCCCTTGTTTCTTGGGCTGTGCTACATGCAAGATTTAGTTGAAGGCCTGTTTTCAACTAAATTTTATTTTAAATGGGCCAGACTTTCCCTTTCCCTTCTCATTTATTTTCTTCCTTCCTTCTATCACTTTGAAGCTCAGTTTGAGTATTACAGAACAGTTTATCAATAATATTTGATGTAATTTTTCGCAATTGCAGTGCAGTTCTAAGCTTTTAAATTAAGCGATGAAGACCCACTTTGCAATCACAAACACCAAATCATCTTGCTTATTCAAAATTATTTTCTTATTATCTTTGTTCCAAATGACTAAAATTATTTTATTATTATCTTTGTTCCAAATGATTACATTTAAGAAGTTTTCTTCCATTTTAATAATTGTCCCAGACTTGGAATATCAGATTCCTCTTTTTTCTATCCTTTCCATCTGCTGGAGGGTAATTATTCCCCATGCTGCACATTAGATACTTTATAAAATATGGGTGCCCAGGCCCCACCCACAGAGATTCTGTTATTATAGTAGGGTTCAGAATCAGGTGTGTTGGTTTCTTAAATTGAGATATAATTGACATATAACATTATATTAGTTTCAGGTATACAACATAACAGTTCAGTATTTGTTTATGTTGCAAAATGATCACCACAAATGAGTCTGGTTAACATTCATTACCACATATAGTCACAATTATTATTTTTTTCTTGTGGTGACATCTTTTAAGATCTAATCTCATCATCTTTCAAATATGCAATACAGTATTATTAACTACCAGAGGCCCTGTGCACGAATTCGTGCATGGTGAGGTCCCTCGGCCTGGCCAGTGATCAGGGCCCATCAGGCCGTCTCACCCAGTCCCGATCAGGGCCGATCAGGGCCAGCTGGCCAGGAGGAAGAGACTGCAGGAGCTTCACCGGCCATGGGAGGTTGGCTGTGGGAGCACACTGACCACCAGGTGGCAGCTCCTGCGTTGAGCGTCTGCCCCCTGGTGGTTAGTGCACGTCATAGCTACTGGCCGGTCATCCGGTTGTAATAGTCACTTAAGCTTATACACACACACACACACACACACACACACACACACTAGAGGCCCGTGCATGATTGAGCATGGGTGGGGGGTGTCCCTGAGCCTGTACCCTCTCCAATCTGGGACCTCCTTGGGGATGTCCGTGGGATCAGGCCTAAACCAGCAGTCGGACATCCCTCTCACAATCCGGGACTGCTGGCTCCTAACCGCTCGCCTGACTGCCTTCCTGATTGCCCCTAACTGCTTCTGCCTGCCAGTCTGATCGCCCCCTAACTGCTCCCCTGTCAGCCTGATTAATACATAACTGCTCCCCTGCTGGCCTGCTCACCCCCAACTTCCCTCCCCTGCTGGCCTGATCTCACCCCCAACTGCCCTCCCCTGCTGGCCTGATCTCGCCTCCAACTGCCCTCCTCTGCCGGCCAATTTGGTTCTGATTGGTCAGTTTTTATGCCAGTCAGCGTCAAAAGCTCTGCCTCCTAGGCAGCTATTGGTTCCTCACAGTTGACCTAGATTTGCTTCTGATTGGTCAGTTTCTATGCCAAAAGCTCCCCCTCCTAGGCAGCCATTGGCTCCTCACAATTCACCCAGATTTGGTTCTGATTGGTCGGTTTCTATGCCAGTCAGCATCTCTGACCTATCAATGGGGCCTGATCAGAAAGGCGGGGCTGATCAGCAACCCTGGTGGAGGCCTGGAGAGAAATGGAGGCACGGCTGCTAGAGAGAAAGAGAGAGGCAAGTGCTGATCAACAGCTGCCACAGAGGCTATGGATCAGACCCTGCTTCTCTCTTCAGGCCTCTCTCTGGGCCTGATTCGTAGCCCCCTCAGCAGTCAGTGCTGGATCACTGCGACTGCAGGACTGACTTCCTGTTGGTCGAGCCTCCGGTCATGACGGACCCAGGGTTTTTATATATTAGGATAGTCACCATGCTGTATATTACATCCCCATTGCTAATTTATTTTATAACTGGTAGTTTGTACCTTTTGACACCCTTCACCCATTTTGCCCACCCCCTATTCCAGTGATGGCGAACCTATGACACGTGTGTCAGAGGTGACATGCGAACTCATTTTTTTGGTTGATTTTTCTTTGTTAAATGGCATTTAAATATATAAAATCAATATCAAAAATATAAATCTTTGTTTTACTATGGTTGCAAATATCAAAAAATTTCTACATGTGACACGGCACCAGAGTTAAGTTAGGGTTTTTCAAAATGCTGACACGCCGAGCTCAAAAGGTTCGCCATCACTGCCCTATTCCTTGCCTCTGGCATCCACCAGTCTTTTCTCTATATCTATGAATTCAGGTTTGGGAGGGTATTTGAATCAAATAGTTTATTTTTAATCTCCTTAGGTGATTGTAGAGCTAGGCTTGAGAACCAACATGTCAGCACTGAAACCTGGTCAGAACCAGTGAAAATCTCTAAACCCTAGGGCAAAGCTGCTCCAGCTTAGTAAATCATGAGGCAGAGTTTTCCCAAAAGCAGTTGGAACAAAGACTGCTTAGATATCCAGAGTATTCTTGGGTCTCAATGCTGAATTACCCCTAGATTAAGGATTTTGCCTTCTTTATCTGTTTCTTGTCCTCTAGCATCAGAGTGGCCCACCCACTTCTGTGCCTAAAATATACAGTACCTTTATGAAAGTTTTTTTTTTTAAAACATCTCTTGTTTAAAATATGTATTGCTATTTTCTGGGAAATTATAATAATAAACATAAAAATTTATAATCACTTTGTAATGGTACACTGTGGAGCTGTGCAGTGCACAACCTGCTCAACTGCACTGGTGACCCATCACATTCTTATTTTTTCTCTTTAAACAAGTCACGATCTGAACTAGTGACCTGGCAACCATAGGCCTTAGATGCCAATTGTTGATAGGCTGGTCTAGGCATAGCAACTAAAATGAAAGGCAACTTCAAAGTCTGAAATGATGGGTTAAGATATTCTCAAAAGGCTCTCTGCCTCATAGCTCTGTCATGTTGCTTAATTTAGCCCAGGTTGCTACGGAAATGAATTAAAATTGACCGAGGCAGCGTCTAGAAGCTGTGTGTGAATAATAAATAAAATTCATGACAGATATGCCTTTTCTTAACAACCTCGGATGGCTTTATTTGCTTATGCAGAGCTAAAGACTAACATAACCTGCCCAGCCTCGGCGAATCACTGAGTAAGCCGGGCTTATTTTCTTATTCCTCAGCATCTTTTTTTGTGTCCCTTTCTTCCTGAAGTGGTCACCAAGAAGAGGCAAGTATGTAATACTTGGAATATTCTGATAGGAGGATTTAGCCTTGTACCTCACTGCCTGGCCAGTGGGTTCGGTGGATGGTTCCCATCTTCACTGAAAATGCACTTAGGTAGGCCCTGGTAACATAGCAGCACGTCCACTAGATTGTTCTTCAGTGATGGAAATGGCCTACAATCTGTGTTATCCAAAAGAGTGTTTGTGTATGTGTGTGTGTGTATGTGTATACGTAGTATAAATATACATACATATATACATATATAGTGGTATGTATAGTTGCTGTATATAGTTTTATATATGGTATATATAGCTATATATGTTATATATTCATACAGGGTGGGGCAAAAGTAGGTTAACAGTTGTTCATATGGAAAATAACAATAATTAATAAATAATTATACAAGAATAGACTGTTTTGCATACTTGCAACTGTAAACCTACTTTTATCCCACCTGTACATATGCTATATATAGTAATATGTATGTATTACTAACTATATGTGGCTATTGACTACTTGAAATGTAGCTAGGGAAACCTAGGAATTGAATCTCTAATTTTAAATACTTTTAATTAATTTAAATTTAAATACCAAATGTGGCTAGTGCAGGTCTGAAAGATAGGTCTTATCAAAAAGTGAAGGAAACTAATATTTGCTGTGCACCTTCCAATTGTCAAGAACATTCTTTTTTATTATCTTATTTAATTCTCACAAAATCTGGCAGGGTAGATATTATTGTCTCCATTTTATAGATTGAAAATAGCTGAAGCTCAGAGAATCAATTGCTGAAGGTCTTATGACTAATAAATGATCAAATCAGCATTCAAACTTTGGCCTCTTTGATTCTAAAACCAGTGCTTGAAGCTTTCCTGGGGAAGTAGTCTTCACTGTGAAGAGTCGGAAACGAAATTCATAATAAAAGCAATAATAACAAATATCAAAAAATTGCCATCGAATGTCAGCATGTGCCAGTTATAAAAATAGTCACAGGAACATTAAGTACAGCATAGGGAATGCAATCAATTATATTGTGATAACAGTGTATGGTGCTGGATGGGCACTAGATTTATCATGGTGATCACTTCATATGGGGTATAGTTGTCTAATTGCGGTGTTGTATACTTGAAACTAATATGATATCACATGTCAACTATAATTGAAAGATAGATTTAAAAGAATTGCTGGGAGTGAGAAGAGAATGTGTGGTGATTCAGGGCAGAAGCAACAGGCTTAGCAGACAGGAGCATGGTGTTGGTGGGTGTTGGTGCAACTCTACTGGTTACTCTATGACCTCCTCAACTTCTCATGCCTGAGAGTCATGTACTTTGACCTTGCCATTTCCTTTCTTCATCAGATTAAAATTGGGCTTTAGTACCCTGAATAGAACCACCAGGAGTCACTCATTAGTAGCTGCTTAGGACTGAGTACAGGTATGTCTGATAATTGCCAGCTTCTTTTCATTAAAGCCCACGCCCTGGCCAAGGACAGGTCCTCTGGTGAACTGTCCCCCCTCGCTCCTTCTCTTCTATCCTTCAATATGCCCAGAGTTCACATTCATCACCCTTTCTCCTATATCCTGTTTTATTCAGGGTTTTCCCCTACATCTACTGAATATGTATTTATCTTATAGGCAGTCTTTCTCAGCCCTGGTTACATCAGCATTAACTGGTACACTTTTGTAATTCCAGTTATCAGGAATCTACCCAGACACACTGAGTCTGAATTTATGAGAATGGGGTCTGGCCAGTTTTATAAGTTTATGTTTCCCACATGACTCTACTGTGTGCATGGGACTGAGAATCATAGCCCTTCTTGATTAGCCATCTGCATGTATCCCAGAGTTCTACTGCTACCAGACTATTTTTTTTATTTTTTTTATTTTGTTTTATTGCTTAAAGTATTACAAAGAGTATTACATATGAATCCCCTGGCCTCCCCTACCCCCCAGTGTCTTATGTCCATTGGTTTTGCTTATATGCATGCATACAAGTCCTTCGGTTGATCTCTTACCCCCTTCCCTCCTGCCCCCCAACCCTCCCCGGCCTTCCCGCTGCAGTTTGACCATCTGTTTGAGGCAGCTCTGCCTCTGTATCTATTATTGTTCAAAAGTTTGTAATGGTCTCTATTATCCATGAATGAGTGAGATCATGTGGTATTTTTCCTTCATTGACTGGCTTATTTCACTTAGCATAATGCTCTCCAGTTCCATCCATGCTGTTGCAAATGGTAAGAGTTCCTTCTTTTTTACAGCAGCATAGTATTCCATCGTGTAGATGTACCACAGTTTTCTAATCCATTCATCTACTGATGGGCACTTAGGCTGTTTCCAAATCTTAGCTATGGTGAATTGTGCTGCTATGAACATAGGGGTGCATATATCCTTTCTGATTGGTGTTTTTGGTTTCTTGGGATATATTCCTAGAAGTGGGATCACAGGGTCAAATGGGAGTTCCATTTCCAGTTTTTTGAGGAAACTCCATACTGTCTTCCATAGTGGCTGCACCAGTCTGCATTCCCACCAGCAGTGCACAAGTGTTCCTTTTTCTCCACATCCTCTCCAGCACTTGTCGTTTGTTGATTTGTTGATGATAGCCATTCTGACAGGTGTGAGATGGTACCTCATTGTTGTTTTGATTTGCATCTCTCGGATGATTAGCGACTTTGAGCATGTTTTCATATGTCTCTTGGCTTTCTGAATGTCCTCTTTTGAAAGGTGTCTATTTAGGTCCTTTGCCCATTTTTTGATTGGATTGTTTATCTTCCTTTTGTTAAGTTGTATGAGTTCCCTATAAATGTTGGAGATTAGGCCCTTATCAGATATAATGTTGGCAAATATGTTCTCCCATGTAGTGGGCTTTCTTGTTGTTTTGTTGATGGTTTCTTTTGCTGTGCAGAAACTTTTTATTTTGATGTAGTCCCATTTGTTTATTTTCTCTTTAGTTTCCAATGCCCTAGGATCTGTATCGGTGAAGAAATTGCTTCGGCATATGTCTGAGATTTTGTTGCCTTTGGATTCTTCTAGTATTTTTATGGTTTCCCGTCGTATATTTAAGTCCTTTATCCATTTTGAGTTTATTTTTGTGTATGGTGTAAGTTGGTGGTCTAGTTTCATTTTTTTGCATGTATCTGTCCAATTTTCCCAACACCATTTATTGAAGAGACTGTCTTGACTCCATTGTATGTTCTTGCCTCCTTTGTCAAATATTAATTGAGCATATTGGTTCGGGTCAATTTCTGGATTCTCTATTCTATTCCATTGATCTATATGTATGTTTTTGTGCCAGTACCTGGCAGTCTTGAGAACCGTGGCTTTGTAATACATGCTACCAGACTTTTTTGGACCAGAGCAGCAGGTAGGTTAGTGTTGTGGGCAAAAAGAAATGGGTGTTGTGGGTGGTAAGTAATAAGCAGTTTGGCTCAGGGACCCTGAAGGTGAAAAAAATGAAAGAGAGATATGGCAAGGGTCCTTTAGATGGCTTCTGTCACCAGCCATTCTAGATAGGTGGAACACAAGAAACTTTGAGGGAAGAGAACTTCAGGGTGAATTATCAATATGACTTTTCTTCCATTCAACATCATTTGTTGAGAACCTTAGCCTCAGCCCCTGCCACAGGGGCACAAAGATAGAAAAGAAGGTGCCTGCCATGGAAAAAGTTGCTGGGTATGGAATTAAAAAGAAGAGAAATCATAAAAATGTATTTGATCAAGTAAGAATAACCCTTATTTAACTACTTATGTGTACCACTTGCCACTTACTACTCAACACAGTTATCTCATACTCATCATTAAATGTATGTTGGATTATCTTTATAGCAGTGTCCTCTGCTTATATCTTCTTAGCCTTCATATGGTCTGTATATGCACAGTTTAAACAATTGAAAGGAGCCTTCTTGCAATATTCATCTGCAACTTCTCCCATAAAGAATATGTGCGAAGTAAATGTCTGTAGTAGTTTTTGACAAATTCATTAAATAAGTTCACTCATCTTTTACAACCCCTACCCATTGCCAACCCATTCCCTTCACCACATCACACCTAGTAAGTTTCCATTTCTAACCATAGCCTAAGTCAAAGTATTTCCTGTACTTTGATGGGGATGTAAATCGCAGGATTAAAGAAAAACTGTGCTGGTAGTCAGAGTCACAAGGAGTTTGTGTTTGGGGAACAGCTCATTATCCTCTTCCCTGGAAGCAGTATCAGGTACGTCTCCATGGATTTATGCCTGCTCGTCATGTGCTTCCACTCATAGTCACCTGAAAACTTTATCATGTATGTAGTGTTGGGATGCATTCTCCCCTGGGAGGAACGGGAAGCTTCAAGGATGGCGAGTACACCCATCCTCTGGGCACTGGACATCCTCATCACACTTCATAACAAATGACATAAGCATGGCATAAATTAGGATCATCTGTCTTTGTGCTTTATATAAATAAAATCATGCAGTGTGTATACTTCTGTGTCTGGCTTACTTCATGTAATGCTGTTTGTGAGGTTCATTCATATTGTTGGGTGTAGATCTCGATCATTCACCTTCATGGCTATAGCGTTTCCATCGTGTGAGAATAAACTCTGATATATTTATCCATTCAACTGTTAATGGACATTTGGGTAGTTTTCAGTTTGAGGCTATTACAAGTGCTGCTATAAACAATCTGGTGCATGTTTTCCAATGAATATATATGCACATTTCTGTTGGGAATATTCCTTAAAAATGGAATTTGGGATAATAGGCTATGCATGTGTTCAGTTTAAACAAGCGGTCGCCAACCAGTGGTCCACGGACGGACCACTGGTTGTCCTTGAGATCTGAAAGGTTAGCGACCGCTGGTTTAAACAGATCCTGCCAAACAGATTTCCAAAGTAGTGTCCTGATTTTTGTGTCCTCCAGCAGTGTGTTATTTTTTTAAGTAATTTCTTATTGATGTCATAGCAGAAGGGAGAGGGAGAGGGGGAGGGAGAGGGAGAGGGAGA
>NW_005363247.1:7546591-7554206 GCF_000412655.1 Myotis brandtii
TGTCTCTCTCTCTCTCTCTCTCTCTCTCTCTCTCTCTTTCTCTCTTCTTTAAAGTATATGTATAGGATCCCACTGTAGTTTTAATTTGCATTTTCTTGGCGACTATTAAAGTTGAGTAACTGTCATGTGTTTTGGCCATCCATTTACAAATAATTTTTGGTGCTTGTTTTAACTTGGTTATTTTATTAACATGTAGACAATTTTCTTATCCCACTTTTTTCCTAGTAATTTTCATAACTTTTCAAAATCAGTATAATGTCATAGAGCAGTGGTCGGCAAACAGCGGCTCGCGAGCCACATGTGGCTCTTTGGCCCCTTGAGTGTGGCTCTTCCACAAAATACCACGTGCAGGCGCGCACGTACAGTGCGATTGAAACTTCATGGCCCATGCACAGAAGTCAGTTTTCGGAAAGGAGATAGACGAAACAAGTATACAAGACGAGTGTGGATGGGAGAATTGGAAGGGGTCGACCTCAGCGAACGTACCTCAATCAGATTGAGGACGTTTTTAGCAAAGGCCAGCTTAGGAGTACCCTAATTAAGTTAATAACAATGTACCTACCTATATAGTTTAAGTTTAAAAAATTTGGCTCTCAAAAGAAATTTCAATCATTGTACTGTTGATATTTGGCTCTGTTGACTAATGAGTTTGCCGACCACTGTCATAGAGAAATCAAATTCCCTCCTCTAGGCTAACCTAATATAGTTTGTTTTCTCAAACTGTTAAGTTACTGGGTAATGAAGGGAACAACATTTGTCTCAAAGCAAAGAAGAGGATTTTACTACAATTAAATGACTTAATGGATAATAAATGTGAACAGATTTAAGGAAAATTATGCATTATCATTTTGGATCTTGAATAACCAATTAATAAGCCTTAAATGAGATAAAATATTTTGCATCAGTTATGTATTTCTCAAAAGACAGTCAACCTTAGTGCTGAGAAAGAACAAGCCCACCGAAGAACTTATCCTAATGGAGTTTGCTTTCTAAACGAGACTACTGTTCTAGAGTTGATATGATATGACAAATTTGATTTAAATCAAATGGGCTATTGTTTAAGAGGCCTTTTCTATTATTGGAATTCAATGCTGCCAAGCTGTTCTGTGAAATGCAGTCATGGAACTTCAGAGAAGGCATCCATAGTTAGGTGAGTTGAATAAACTCATTAAACTAACAGAGAGATTGGAGCATTTGAGGCTTTGCTCAAGACCACATGGGCAGTGTGATAGCCAAGGAAAGAAAGCTAGAGAATAGTAGGATTCATAGAAATATAATAAGCAAGATTGTCTAGCTGTATCTTTGTTTCTGTTCTAAGCAAATATACAGTGGACTTATTGCCTGTAAGTGATTGACAAAGGTATATAAAAAGTACTGGCCCTTCTTGTTGGAGAAAAATATTTTAGTTGGTCATACACTATTGAGTGAACCTTGTTATCCTTTGAAGCATTAACAGTATTGAAATTGATCTCAAGGCTTTCCAAATTGTTTGCTTAGATATTTTCCTACACAGAGGATATTCTTATAAAAAATGTCTGACTCAAGGGATAGCTTTCATTTAAACTCTCTACTGATCAAGAGCGAGCACAGGGCAGATCTCTCTTTACATGTCAGTTCTTGCTCACTTGTGTACCTGATTGGACTGAGCAACAGTGTTGCACTGAGAGGTCGCTGAGGCTTGACCCTTCCCCCGCCTCATTCCTGTGCCTGTCATCCTAGCTTTATTGCTGTACTCCTTTGAGTTTTGAAGGCTTTGGGATTTTGGAGTGGACTTTTAAAAATACTTGTAAACTTGGGAGAGGACCTACTTGAAATTTTTATCATTTGATATCTTAGCAAGGACTTGCTTAAATAGATCCTTCATAAAAAAGAGGAGGAGATGGGAGGAAATTTATGAGAGAAGAAATAAGTTAGGGCCCCAATTTCACAGTGCAGTCTTGATTCTGTCCAAAAAATTTACCAAAAACATCATTCTTGAAAGGTATACATTTACTTTACACCCTAGTATCATCACAAATTTGAGGGTGAGATGTATTTTGAAACGGACATCAAGAAATATGTTTAAATACAGTTCCTGCCATTATTAAATTCTTCCTTAGGCCTCACAGGATGTGTGTGTGTGTGTGTGTGTGTGTGTGTCTCCATTTTCACCCACTACCTCCTAGAGATGTTGGGTGTGACATTAACAAAGAGTAAGGGAGTTGAATGATTATTTCTCCTTGTCACTGGCCTTTACCTCTAAAATTTCTTGTGGTTTGTCAAGCTGGCACATTCGCCTCTGCCTCTAAACAGCTCATGATTCAAAATATTTCAGGAATTTTTCCACTGTGTTTTTCATTTCATAGTGAAAATCTCTGGTTATATGTTCTAGAGAAACAATACAACTAATAAACAGGAGAGAGGATCCACAGAAAAGAATTTAATGAACAACATAAACTGATGAATAAAAATAGATCCAGAAATATAGAAGCATCGAACAGACTATCAAACCTCAGAGGGAATGGGGGGGAGGGGGAGGGAAGAGATCAATCAATGAACTCATAGGTATATATTCATAACCCATGGACACAGACAACAGGGTGGTGAGGGCCTGGTTGGGCGGTGGGGTGGCAGGAGCAGGCTAGAATAGGTTAATGGGGGAAAGGGGGACCTATGCTATACTTTCAACAATAAAGATTTAAAAATTAAAGAGGTTTGTATTAAGAATGTCATTTCAAAAATTAAGAACTTAACACATTAAAACTTTTAGGGCACTCTGGATGTGGTGTGTGGTGTGGGGATGGGAAGGGGAGCATGGTCTGGGGGGATGCCTTTGAACTTGAGTGGTTAGAGCGTGTTAATGTGCTGGTTTTTCTCCAAGGTAGTAAAGGTGATCTTCCTATTTAAGAAAAAGAAATTTCAACAGGTGATTTCATAACTAGTGGCCTAGTGCACAGATTCATACACATTTAAATAATATTAATTAGAAGAAAGATTCGTGTAGTAATAACATTTGTGAAAAATTACATGTCAAAATAGTATATATAATAGAGTATTATAACATTAAAACACACATGCAATTGGTGCCAGCAAGAACTTTATATGTATTGTGCATGCACGAGTCAACATTTATTTCTAAATTGCTAGTACACGTCATACGTAACTGCTGGTTGGTCCGTTGGTCAGATGGCTGTATGGTCAGTCACTTAGCCTTATAAATTATATATAGATAGTACCGCAAGTCTAGAGTTTAATATACAATGAATAGACGTAATTAAACTACTAAAAATTTTTTTAAAAGTATTGTCCCTTGCCCATTCAGCACTGCTCAGTGGTTGAGCATCGACCTATGAACCAGTAGGTCACGGTTTGATTCCTGGTCAGGACACATGCCTGGGTTGCGAGCTTGATCCCCAGTGTGGGGTGTGAAGGAAGCAGCCGATGCATGATTCTCTCTCATTATTTATGTTTCTATCTCTCCCTTCCTCTCTGAAATCAATAAATATATATATTTATAAAAAGAATTGTCCTAAATAACATTTGGATCAAAGAGGAAATAGAAACGGCAATGATAAGTTTATTACTAAATCTAGAGGCCCGGTACATGATATCCGTGTATGAGTAGGGTCCCTAGGCCTGGCTGGTGATCAGGACCTATTGAGGCTTTTCTTCCCCTAGCTGCCGGCAGCTGGCCCTGCCCCCACTGCTGCCACTGCTTGCCATCTGTGCAGCGCTACCCCATCTCCCCTACCACTGGTCGCCTCCCTCTGCGGGCGATAGGCATGGGGTGTGATCGCTTTGCTGGCCTGGGCTTCCCTCTGTGGGGCAGTCGATCATGGGCCCCCCAGATCAATTGCCTCTCCGAGTGAGGCCCCACCCACCGCATCACCACCAGCCGGGTGGCCTGGGCCTCCCTATGTGGCCGCTGGCTGGGTGGCCTGGGCCCTCCCTCTTTGGGGCACCGCAACTGATGGCCCAGCAGAGGGAGGCTCTGCTCACCTGCCGTAGTGCTGCTGGCCGTGTAGCCTGGGCCTCCCTCTTTGGGGCAATTGATCACAGAGCCCCCCCATCGATTGTCCTGCAGAGGGTGGCCTGGGCCTCCCTCTGTGGGGTGATGGCAGGGCCCCCGACCAATCACATCACACCTGCCTAGGCTGGCCTGGCACCAGTGGGTGTCATAGTGTGATTGTCGGGAAGGTGGTCCAGGTGGTCATTCTGCTGTTTGGTCATTAGGTTGATTTTCATATTATGCTTTTATTATTATAGATATTTATAATTATTACTGAAAAACTTTATCATAAATCCTTCATTTTAGTTGCATGTATTTATTATATCTTAACAACTTCGAGATTTTAAAGTCAATTATTACCTAAAACATTTTCTTGACCAATTTTGTAAGAGTGATAACTCAATGTGAAACTACTACTTTATATTTCTCTATAAGAACAGGAGTGCCCCCACTTCCCTGCTAGAGGGTATTTCTGCAGATCTGTTCTTCCCAGTGTTTGGGAGGAAAACAGAACATTGGGAACTAGTTATAGTTATGGGAAATATTAATTATGTTCTTAACCATGATTGCACTTTCTGTTCCAAGAAAGGATATATCAACCTGGCTGGGAGTCATATGCCCCCGGGACCTGGGAGTCACCCTTGGAATGCGGTTCATTCTCATTCAAGAACTGCCTATTATCATGGAAGCATTAACCTTATTGCCCAACCCAGCCTGCATAGCTTACTTCCTTATGTAATTTTTGTCCCTATATTCATAAACCGGGGAAGAGCAAACTAAAGTCCCTAAAAGATAGAAAGCCAACATTACATTACAGACACTCAGACAGAAATCTCACTAGCTAAGAGTTTCTGGTGGCTAACATTTTGAGAGGAAGAGCAGGAAGAGTCCCCAAGATAAAAAATTCTTGGCAGCTGCTGGGACTTTCCTGCAGTCTCTGTCATGTATTCAGCCTCACCACACATAACTGGGTTTCCCCAAAGCGGGACTTGCCCCATCTTTAAACAAATTAATCAAACAACAGAGACACAAAACATCAACAAACACTCTTATACAGGTGCGCACAATACACTAAAAGTTTACACCACAGAATCACCTGCATTAAGAACCACTAAAGCAGAACAATGTCTTCTGTCCCTGGTTCAGGAACTGCCCCTCCCTAGAATCTCAGCATTCTCTCCAATGCTCTATTTTGGGGGAATGTATTCCCTAGGCCTAGAATTTCTGTTTCCCATCCTCCGCAGGCCCTTTGTGACTGTGTACTCAGCCCCCCATGTTGGAGGTTTCTTGTTCTCCCCAAGATCTGTTTCGTCCCTCTCTGGCTACTTCCCTTGCAGGAGAACAGAATCACAGATTAGAATTCCACACTCGCTTTATGTCCAAGACACATCCCAGTCATGTATATCCGACCTCCAAGGATACCCAATCACCAAAGTAGTACTCAGTCCAATTTCCCACCTTGGTTTATACATGAGGTTACCTGATTGCCATGGGTCTTGCTTGAGGCCTTCATGAATTGCTGGTGGACTCGCAATCCTGAGCTCATAGTCAGCCCAGGGGTAATGGCTGTCCCTTCTCACCAATGCCGCCACAACTTGGCAGCGGTGTGCACCTCCTCGGAAAAGGGATCCAATTTCCCCCTTTAACAACAAACAGTATTCAGTACACGCCCCCAAATTGTAAGAAATACGGCGAGCCCCAAAATTCAGGGGTCCTGGTAGAACACAAAGCATTCTGGGAGCCAACCTGCCTATTTCACCCCTAAAATATCTATTTCAGTCCCTCCTCTGACTAGGAAATCCCAAATGCTGTAGGAGACAGGGCACTCCAGTCTGTCTAGCTGATTCCTGCTGGCAAAGGGGTCGTAGTTTGGGGGTGGCAGTCAGGGTCCCATCAGAAGTGGGTGCTCTAAGGGTCCATGGAAGATGGATGTAGCTGTCTCCATTTGCAGTTCCATGTGGAGGACCATTCATAGCTTTAGGGCTTCTAAATGGGAGGATATGAAACATAAACAGGCAATGGTTAAAGATGAGTAATAATAATATTTTTTATAAAAACAGTATAAACCAAGGTCTGAGAAGGGGAGCTAGCCAGTAGGGATGGCATTATATCTTTAATTGGTGCCCGGACTTCTGGGGCAAGAGGCTATGAGGCCTTCCTTTTAGCTGAGCTGCTTGCAGCAAGAAGTGATATTCATGGCACAGACTTTGCCCTGCTCAGTCGAGGGCTTCTCTGTGAATAAAAATCTGTAGAGGCTTGAGAAGTGGTTCTGGTCTTGTTCGTGGTAGTGGTAGCATAAGGTGTCTTATAGACTAAGATTTAGCACATTTTACTCTGAAAGGGATGTGGGAGATGTATGTCCAATTTGAGTTGATCTGACCCTGAATTGGGCTGCTTAATATATTCAGGAGTTAGGGATTTGGGGAGCCAGTATGGGTGAGAAAGTTGCTACACCAGAGATACAGAAAAAGCGCTCTAAGTAGGAGCATCTTATGGTGTTTCTGGGTCCCAGCAAGGGCAGAGAAGTCTTCTTCCAAGTATCAGCCCAGGGTTCAGGTGACACTTATAAAAAGACAGAATAAGAATTATTAAAAAGATAAAAACACTGATTATCTAGAAATACCAGAGTGTGTTACTTATCTGGCACTCATTAACTCTTCAGGACCCCTTCAAAAGAGAAGCTCCAGGTACTGTATAGCAGTCGTCACCAACCTTTCGGACATCACGGACCGCCGGTGGTCCACAGACCACCGGTTGGCAACCGCTGCTCTAGAGGCTCACACAAATAGGAATTCGGTGATTCAGTTGATGGTAATGCAGCTTCATCCTTCTCCTGTATTCACATTCAAGGCTTACTCAAAACAGATGAATCTAGGAGTCGATGCTGCTGACCTGTTGGGAGACTTAAAGCTGGTGCCTGTGAAAGGACTTTTTGAGCTGTTTAAAGGCCTGCCCAAATAAATGAGGGCTATTCCCAAAAATCCTGGGCCAGCACTGTCCATGTTAGCTGACTGCTTTGATTATTGGGATCTTCAAAGGCCAAAAGGGATTGTGAGTTAGGAGACAGGGGTATACAGAAAAAGTCATCCTTGAGATCTAGTACTATAAACCACTTTGTGTCCTCTGGAATCTAAGCATGTGAAGCATAAGGATTAGGGACAATTGAATGCATAGGAATCACTGCCTTATTTACTAGTTATAAGTCCTGAACTAGTCCTCCTCCTCTGTTAGGCTCTTGTACCCATAAGATGGGGGTATTGTAACGCGTATTGTTATATTGTAAATCAGCGAGCCGACAGGAGACGCCTTAATAAGTCAAATTAATTTGGAGTCTTTTATTACGCTAGCGGGCTGAGAGCAGAATATCTCTGTCAAATTCTGGGTCCCACATGGAGGCAGTCTTTTCTATTTATACTTTTTCCAGCTCTTTGCCTTCCAAATTTGGAATGAGACTTCCGGACCTTCTGAGAAAGAAGTCTGTGTGCTGGGAAGGGGTCGTGAGACCATATCCCAAGGCCTGGCCTGGCGCCAGCACTGACAGCTCTGTCTGGGGCATAGTTTCTGGCCTCTCTGGAATGGGAGTAGTCTTATTTTCCCTATTATTTAAGCAAGCAAATGTTTACAGAA
>NW_005363247.1:7568576-7581890 GCF_000412655.1 Myotis brandtii
GGTGGGAAGAGATCAATCAATTAACTTGTATGCATATATGCATAACCCATGTACACAGACAATTGGGTGGTTAAGGCCTGGGGTGGGGGACGGGGGCGGGCTGGAAGAGGTCAATGGGGGAAATAAGGGGACATGTGTAATACTTTCAACAATAAAGATTTTTTTAAAAAAATCTACTGGTAGATCTCTCCTTGAGTTCCCAATCTGCTCTCCAGTTCACCCTTTTCTTTTTCCCTTTTGAAAATGTCTGAATTATACCCGCATGGTCAGTGAACTTTTTGTGCTTTAATTGAGGGGGAGATCAGGATCTGCTCAACTTTTGCTGAATTGAGTCAATATCTTGAGGTGGTAGCAGATGTTACTTCCTGGAAGACACATTGACCTTTTATTTGAAAGAAACCAGAGCTTTGAAGTTTCAGATAACTGCATCTAAGGTAATTCACATCTGGTCTAGAGCCCTTGGCTCTTTCATTGACAGTAAGCCATAGTGTAATTCATCCCCAGATGTGCAAAGTTTATTCATTGACTCAATGAGTTACTGATTGCCTTTAAAGTTTCATTAAAAGAAGAGACAGTACTAAAGTGCTTATATTAGTCACACTTTTGGTGCAGGTTCAATTATCCTAACCACTCGCCTGCCTGCCTGATCAGCCCTAACCCCTCTGCCTGCCTGCCCGATCGCCCCTAGCCATTCGCTTGCCTGCCTGATTAACCCTAACTGCTCACCTGCCTGCCTGATTGCCCTTAACCACCTCTGTCTTGGCCCCTGCCACTGCGGCTTCGTCCAGAAGGACGTCCAGAATGATGTCCGGAAGGTCATTAGGCTGTCCGGTCTAATTAGCATATTACGCTTTTTTTATTATAGATAATAGTTTGTGTAAGCTGTCATGTTTGCCTAGCCTCCCTCTCCTTTCCTTGTTCTCACCTCTAGTATGCCATTCTTTGCTTTCATCCATTCCACATAAATGGCTCATCTGCTCAAGACATAGAGTTTATTTTGAAGGACACAGGTAATTCAAAAGCTATTTATGTCCAGATATTACTTACCTAGTTTAAATAGCCCAGCAATAATGAAATACTAGCAGAATCTAAGATAGTTTTGCCCAGCTTATTAAGTTGTTATGATGCACATTATAGTCTCATTTGCTGTAATTAATTAGTGGAGAGAGGATAGAGCCTCAGCCTTAATTGCTTCTATCCAAGAAATGTTTTGAGCAGAGATTATTTATTAAGGAGAGTACAACTAAGGAGAGTACATATGCAAAAGGTCCATTTATTCTCCCTTCACTTTACATTCCTCTCCAATGCTATTATTTAAAATAAAAAATTTAAAGCTCTAAATAGAAGCATGCATTGTGTCCATTATTAGCGGTCTTCTATACTAAACTGACATTTCCTAAAACAGGATTTTTACATGCAATGTGTTTTTCTCCCAGTGGTTGCTGGCAGATTTTTGTGCTTTAACTCTAAATCCTTAGAGTATTTAGCAGACAGAGTTAGGAGGAATGTTGGGACTCAATTTTTCTCCCTCTCCTTGTCAAGCCTCTAGAAAGGGATGAGATGATTAGTATGATTTTGTAGAGTCAAAATGGCAAGGTACTAGTACAACCCAAAGTAAATAAATACAGTATGTTGATATCGGTTACCTGGAGTAGCATGACTATGGATAGTCATTTTTTTAGCATGTCAACAGCAATAATTTTTATTAAATGGTGTATCTCTTAATAGTTTTCAAAGTGGCTTTTTACATGTGTTATTTTATTTAGTCATCTTCCAAATACTGAAACAGGGTGGGCAAAATGCTATTATCTTCCATTTACAAGTAAGGGAACTGAGATTAAAACATGTTAAGGGATTTGGTCAGAGCATGCAACTGTCTTTAGTGGAAACCAGATACAGGCCTGGCCTTCTGATGGTCAGCTGGCACATAACCTTCTGTATCCCTGTTGGTAAATATTTAAACATATAGAAAACAGATATAACATATATCCATGTATCCACCTACCTAGATTTAACAAAAGTCAGCCTTCTATTTATTTGCTTCAGATCATTTTTATTTGGGAGTTTGTAACCAAGTATTGTGAGTGTACCTATTACTATTTTTCCCCATCTCTTTCCCATCCCTCCTGCTCTCCCTTGAAGAGTCACCACTATCCTGAATTTGTTGGGAAGCATTCCCTTGAAAGTTTTCAGACTTTTACTCTATATGTATATGCCAATGAACATACATAATATTATATTGTGCTTTAAAATTTCACATATGGGAAATTATATGTACCATTTGAAACTTTAAGTTGGTCCCATCTCTTCAGTAATATTTCTGAAATTTATCCCTGCAGATTCATTCAGTTCATTCAACAGCTGCATAGTATCCGATTGTGTAAATACACCACTGTATACTCATCCATTCCTAATTTATGTGCCTTTGGTTTTTTGTCCATTTCCCCCTGTTTTGAATAGTTATGAAAGGACATCTTTGTATAGTCCTCCTTGGTCAAAGGTACAATAATTTCTCTAGGCCTGAAGGATATGCCTAGACATTTGATTACTATGCTATATATTTTTTAGCTTTTCTGAGTATTATTATATTGCTCTTAAAAGTAGTTGTACCAGTTTGTTGTCCCACAAGCAATATATAAATTCTCTTTCTCTCCAACAATTGGTGTTATAAGCTTTTATATTGTTTTTTCCCCAATTCCCATGTGTGTAATGATTTATCATTGTTTTAATTCATCCTAATAAGTTTGCTCATCTTTTCTGATACTTACTTGTCATAGAGATGTCCTCCTCTACAAGTTTCCTGATTGTTTACTTGTTTTGTTCTTTTTTTTTCTATTGAATTTTTTGCACTTTTCTAGTATTTGTAGGAATTCCATCTATATTATGAATAGTTTAGCAATTATATGCTTTGCAAATGTCTTCTCCCAATATGTGACTTGTCTTAACTTTGTTTATGTACATATACACACATGCATATATGTTTTATTTACTATTGAATATTCTATAGTTTAGAAAAAAATGAATATTATATTCTTGCAATAATCTTATAAGTAGCCACTGTTAACATTATTATATAAATACTAAAATCTATATGGCTATTACTGCTATAGCAAAAGTATAGATGATACTCATATTTTCTTGTCAGCATTCTACTTCTTTGAAACAGAGAAAATTGAAAAGAGGGCATTTCTTTCTTTCTTTTTTTTCCCCAAAGATCTGGAAACACTTTGTCCCTGGAGTAGATTTCCAGCCAAATGAGTATCTCCATAGGAATGGAAGAAATCACACACTCTGCTCCAGTATCCTGCGTTTGCCAGGTCACATTGCTTTACTTTGGATTTCTACCATCTGGGAGAAGGTCAGTGAAAAGACCTGAGACCCACTGTGATGCTGCAAATTGCTGAGCATCACCAGGGAAATGTGTCCTCTTGCATCTTTGCCAGGTAAGGATCTGAAGATGAGATGTTTGTGTCCCTGGTGCCTCAAATTTTGTGCCAAACCAGGACTGTACTGCAAGACATCCACTTGCCAACTTTCCTTTATTAAAAAGATACTCCTTTTCATGCCCAAGAATAACATTATGGAAAAGCCTAATCAGTTAGCTATGTTTGACCATCGTCCTAAGGAATTCAGCAGGATCCCACAGAATTTCAAACTATGCATTTTTTAATTCACAAGCAAAGGATGAAAGGTAAGTCAATGACATGATAACAGAAGATGTGTAATTCTTTAGAATGCTTTACAACAGCGGTTCTCAACCTGTGAGTCGCGACCCTTTGGGGGTCGAACGACCCTTTCACAGGGGTCGCCTAAGACCATCGGAAAACACATATATAATTACATATTGTTTTTGTGATTAATCACTATGCTTTAATTATGTTCAATTTGTAACAATGAAATTGGGGGTCACCACAACATGAGGAACTGTATTAAAGGGTGGCGGCATTAGGAAGGTTGAGAACCACTGCTTTACAATGTCAACCAGAGTGCCAAACATCAATATTATAAAGGTACATGATGGCTCTATACATAGTATGCTAGTGTTAGTTACATTTTGAGCAATAATAAAATATGCTTCTTTGGAAGTTGTGAAAACTGAGCTGATAATTAAGGTTTTGGCATTTCATTTTGCTGTATGGAAAGATATTAGCATGAGGTTTCACACCCAACATTTGGGAGTTCGTCCAAGCATAGTGGTCCTAGACATAGTCAATATCCTCTTCTTCTAGAGTTTAGATAGCCCCACAAACCTTCAGAAGCTCCAGGCACACACTGCACTGTTATTTTAAAAGCACATCTTTTAGTGCCAGACAGCAGGCAAACACTAGTGAAGGTCCAAGTAGAGGCAACTTTATTTGTTTTCTGTGGTTCAGAAACCATTTCCGTTTGCTTGAATAAGACACTGTCTAAAAGCAGTTTCCTTTTCTTCCCATGTCTCCTTGAAATGGTAAATTATTAAAATTGTCAGGGTTACTGGTACAATAATGAATGAAAGGTGATTTCATGTTGGAGGAGGCACTGAGCAGAGGAAAAGATTTGAAAATGTAACATAAATTTGTTCCTTGGGACTCAGGTTAGGATTGTTGTCATTGTTTGGTAGCTGCTCTCTCTTCCCTTGGTGCACACACACTGTCCTTGGTGCCAATACTGCACTATAAAGATGATTCATTCAGGATGAAGTTCTGTCTTTTAGCTCACATCACTGCTCAAGAGAGGTCATGAGTAAGAAGAAAACAATGAACAATTAGGTAGAATTCATAAACAAAACTGAATGAAGCTGCTGAAAAGGAAACTTTGTTTATAGATGGTTCTCTGTGTGCAGAGAAACTCAGTTCCTCTAACTGAACTGCCTATCAGAAAAATCTGGATTCTGGCCCCTGCTCTCACACCCGTGTGACTTCGGGCAGGACTCAGAACCACTAAGTGTCAGTTTCCACTTCTGTAAAATGATGAACCTAGTTCCCTGCTTGGCCTTCTCCAAAGAATTATTGTTAGTTGTCAAATGAGATAGCATATGTCATAAATGGTAAAGCACTTTATTAATACAAGGTGAGGCAAAAGTAGGTTTACAGTCGTGGTATGTGAAAGTTTATTATTGAACTATTATTTATTAATTATGTTATTTTCCATATGAACAACTGTATAAATATCAGTAGTACAGAGTAAAAGTTAAAGCTAAAGATTGAAGTGTTTTTCTTAACTTTTCTTCTATTTTATTTATTCACTCTGCTGCTAGGCTCCCATCAACTCAATTCTTACCCATAACTAGTCTCCTGCGTCCAGTCCCACCCTTCAAAATCCTTTCAGTCCTTCCTGTACTTTGAAGCCAGGTAAATCTTCCTAAAGTACCATTTTCCAGGGAAATGTCTTAGTTTGAGTCCCATGTAAAATTTTAAAATAATAAAAACTACATGCCTGGTAAAGAAATAATGAGTACGCTAATATAATCTAGATGTCAGTGTAGATTTCTGTCCCTTGAGAATCTAGAGATCTATATAAATTAATTACTACTTCCAATTCCACAGCCCATAATTGGTCAAAATAGTGTCATACAAGTTGTTAAGAGCATACTTCCTCAAGAATGATAGATTTATCTGGATTTCTGTGAATGACAGAAACTCAGCTTAAAATCTCTTAAGCAAAAAAGTAAATAGGTTTGCTTATATAACTGAAAAATGGAAAGGTAGTGTGGCTTCAGGCATAGCTAGATTCAGTTATCAAATTATATCAAAAGAATTCTATCTTTTCTTTGTGTTCTACTTTCCTCTGTATTGTCTTCACTCTTAGGCATTCTCTCTGCCCGTATATGGTAGACATGCTGATGAAGGCAGCCTGAATTAACTAAGATTAATTAGCATTTAATTACTTCTGGAAGTAACAGAAAATAAAATTTATAAAAAATACTTAAACAACATGGTTTATCTCTCTCTCACATCTGGGTCTTGTAAACAATACAGGGCTGGTAAAATTATGTCCCATGAAATCTTCAGGCACTCATTCTCACAGTTTTCTGAACTGCCATCCCTGGAGTCAGGGCATTGCTCCTGGTCCAAGATGGGGCTCCAATCATAACATTTATATTACAAGCAGAAGGAGAAATATAATGATGAAGGGTACAAAGCACCTGTCTCTTAAAGCTTTCTGAACGCTCTCACATGACATTTTCACTTATGTACCTTATTTTGACAGGGCCATAGGTAGCTACAAGGAAGGCTAGAAAATGTAAGCTTTATTCTATATACTTTATAAGACCAATTATTATTGTGGAACAAGGAGAGAACAGATATTGGAAAACAAGTAATAACCTTTGCCACACAGCCCAGTACACACTGTATTAGCTTTGTTCATGAAAAAAGAACATCTTCTCAAGTAGGCCTAGCAGAAAACTCCTGGCAATTCTCTGATAGGCCTATCCTGAATCTCATATCCATTTGTCAGTTAATCAGTCTCACTGGTAGGATGTGTGGCCAGACCTAGTCTTGTGCTCATCGCTGTGGTGTGGAAGGGAATTGGGCCCAAAACAGCCACATAAGACCACATGGAATGGATTCCTCCAGAAAAGCAACTGTGTAGAAGGGAGATTATGATTGTTAATTTTATATGTCAAATTGTTTGGGCAGAGGGATGCCCAGATTGCTGGCTAAACATTATTTGTGGGTATGTTTGTGAGGGTGTCTCCAGAAGAGATTAGCATTCGAATTGGTAACAGTGTGGTGGACATCAACAGTGTGGGTGGGCATCATCCAATCCTTTGAGGGTCTGAATAGAACAAAGAGGTGGAGAAAGGACACATTCACTCTACCTTCTTGAGCTGAGATATCCATCTTCTCCTGCACTTGGAGAAGTGTTCCTGGTCCTCAGGCCTTTGAACTCAGACTAAATTACACTGCCAGCATCCTAGTTCTCCAGCTTGCAGATGGCACACTGTGGGACTTTAGTCTTCATAATCACATAAGCCAATTCCTTTAATAAATCTACTCATATATGTACTAGAGGCCCTGTGGGATCAGGCCTAAACTGGCAGTTGGACATCCCTCTCACAATCCGGGACTGCTGGCTCCCAACCACTCGCCTGCCTGCCTGCTTGCCCCTAACCATTTCCGTCTGCCAGCCTGACATCCCCTAACCACTCCCCTGACAGCCTGATTGACGCCTAACTGCTCCCCTGCCAGCCCGATCACCCAAGTGCCCTCCCTTACCAACCTGGTCTCCCCTAACTGCCCTCCCTCCCCT
Source organism: Myotis brandtii (assembly GCF_000412655.1). NCBI lineage: Eukaryota > Metazoa > Chordata > Mammalia > Chiroptera > Vespertilionidae > Myotis > Myotis brandtii. Next base: position 7,575,810 of record NW_005363247.1, read on the forward strand.
GCAGGCCCGGTCACCCCCAACTGCCCTCCCCTGCCAGCCTGGTTGCCACTAACCGCCTCTGCCTTGGCCTCCGCCACCGTGGCTTTGTCCAGAAGGATGTCCAGAAGGATGTCTAGAAGATGTCTGGTCTAATTAGCATATTACCCTTTTATTAATATAGATTATTGAATATACTAGTGGCCTGGTGCACAAATTTGTGCACATTGAAAAGGAATTTGGTATCTGGATATCTGGCTCTCTCCTCCCTCCTGTCAGGGTCCAGGGTGTGGGTGAATGGGAATCTGGGCTGTCAGGGCGCGGACAGCAAGCTGACCAACGGCCGATTCCACAAAGAATGGGGCTCCTGCCTCCCTGCTGTCAAGTGTCCAGGGAGCAGGTATCCGGCTCCTGCCTCCACCTCCCTGCTGTCAGGGTCTGGGGTGTGAGTGAATGGGAATCTGGGCTGTCGGGGCGCAGACAGCAAGCTGACCAGTGGCCAATTCCGCGAGGAATGAGGCTCCTGCCTCCCTGCTGTCGGTCTGGGGTGTGGGTATCTGGCTCCCTCCTCCTTCCTGTCAGGGTCCGGGATGCAGGTGAATGGGATTCGGGGCTGTCAGGGCACTGACATCAAGGTCTGGGTCAGTGCTCATCATAGTTACCGGCTAGTCATCTGGTCATTGGTCATTCTGGTCGTTACATCGTAATGGTCACTGGGCTTTTATTATATAGGCTTCCCTATGCTGTACATTACATCCCCATGACTTATTTTATAACTGGAAGTTTGTACTTCTTTTTAAAAAATTTCAATTGCAGTTAACATTCAATATGTATATATATAAAAAGCCAGCGACCGGAACACCATAACGACTGGAACAACTGGTCGCTATGACGCCCACTGCAGCCAGTGAACTGGTCTGATGGGGGGGGCGGGGATGGCTGGCCAACCTCCTGCAGCCCCTCCCCCTGGCTGCCCCTGCCCCCGATGGGCCCCCACCACCCTGATTGGCCCAAAGCCCCTCCCTCAGCTGGCCCTGCCCCCGATTGCCCTCCCACCCCATTCAGGGGCAGGGCCTGACAGCCAATCACCCATGGCCCCTTCCCTCAGCCGGCCTGGCCCTGATCGGGCTGATCGGGGTGGGCCGGCCAGCCAACCTCCCGCTGTCTCCTCCTCCCGACACGCCTGGCCCGGCCCAACCTGCCCCAATTGGACCCCACCCGTGCATGAATTCATGCACTGGGCATCTAGTTATTTTATATTAGTTTCAGGTGTACAGCATAGTGATTCAACATTTATATAATTTATGAAGTGATCCCCCTGATAAGTCTAGTACCTACCTGGCACCATACATAGCTATTACAATATTATTGACTATTTCCCCATACTGTACTTTACATCCCCATGACTATTTTGTAACTGCCGATTTGTACTTCTTAATCTCTTCATCTTTTACACCCAGCTCTCCAACCCCACCTCCCATCTGGCAGCCATCAGTTTGTTCTCTGTTATCTATAGGTGTGTTTCTGGTTTTTTATGTTCATTTATTTTTTTCTTTAGAGTATACATATAAATAAGTAAAATCATATGGTATTTGTCTTTCTCTGACCTATTTCACTTAGCATAATACCCTTTAGGTCCATCCATATTGTCACAAATGGAAAGATTTCATTCTTCTGTATAGTTGATTAATATTCCATTATATATATGTACCACATTTTCTTTAGCTAATTGTCCATTGATGAGCACTTAGGTTATTTTCATACCTTATGAAGTGCCCCCTGATAAGTCTAGTACCTACCTGGCACCATACATAGCTATTACAATATTATTGACTATTTCCCCATACTGTACTTTACATCCCCATGACTATTTTGTAACTGCCGATTTGTACTTCTTAATCTCTTCATCTTTTACACCCAGCTCTCCAACCCCACCTCCCATCTGGCAGCCATCAGTTTGTTCTCTGTTATCTATAGGTGTGTTTCTGGTTTTTTATGTTCATTTATTTTTTTCTTTAGAGTATACATATAAATAAGTAAAATCATATGGTATTTGTCTTTCTCTGACCTATTTCACTTAGCATAATACCCTTTAGGTCCATCCATATTGTCACAAATGGAAAGATTTCATTCTTCTGTATAGTTGATTAATATTCCATTATATATATGTACCACATTTTCTTTAGCTAATTGTCCATTGATGAGCACTTAGGTTATTTTCATACCTTGGCTATTGTAAATAATGCTGGTTCCGTGTGTACTTGAAAAGAATTAATATTCTGCTGCTTTGGGGTGGAATGCTCTAAAAAATATCAATTAAATCTATCTTAAACAGTCTAATGCAGGGGTGGGCAAACTTTTTGACTAGAGGGCCACAATGGGTTCTTAAACTGGACCGGAGGGCCGGAACAAAAGCATGGATGGAGTGTTTGTGTGAACTAATATAAATTCAAAGTAAACATCATTACATAAAAGGGTACGGTCTTTTTTTTTTTTAGTTTTATTCATTTCAAACAGGCCGGATCCGGCCCACGGGCCGTAGTTTGCCCACGGCTGGTCTAATGTGTCATTTAAGGCCACTGTTTCCTTGTCGATTTTCTGTCTATAAGACCTATCCATTGATAACTATATTACTATCTCCCCCTCTATGTCAGTCAATATTTGCTTTATATATTTAGGTGCTCCTATGTTGCATGCATAAATGTTTACAAGGGTAATATCCTTATGTTGTATTGATCCACATATTTTTAAAAATTTTTAAATTTGTCACCTATTAATGACTTAGTGAAACCCAACATTTTGAGGTTGTCATAACCTTAGAAATATTTACTAAATCTGCTATTTTAAAAATAGCTAATTTTATCAGGTTAGTGCTTTCCAACCTTGGCTGCTGCACCTTAAAATCACCTGAGGTATCCTAAAAAAAATTATTTCCAAGTTTTCATTGTCAACCAATTAAATCAGAATATCTAGGGAGTGAGGCCTGGTCTCTCTTCCTTCCTCTCTTTCTCTCTCTCTCTCTTTCTTTCTTATAATGTAGTTTTCTTTTTGCCCTTCATGCACTAAAATGAACATTGATTGAGATTGAGGTCTATGTGGGCTAATTGGTCTTCCCCAAACAAAATTTGTCCAAAATAGTGTTTGAGACACTTAATAAAGGCTCAAATGTAAAGCAGTTCTCTGCCTTATATCCAGGCACGTACAGATAGGACTTAGGTTTTTTGAATCATCTGGAGATGCCAGAACTCGGAGCTTCTTCCTAACTGTGGGTACTTGGTTCCACTCTTAAGAGGGATCCAAACTTCTTGTCCTTCCCACCTCTATGACACTTTGGCAGGGATTATTCTGCTGTTTGAACTTTGTGGTTCATCTTTGCTGATGAATATAGTCTTAGCACCATTCCCGTCTTGTCCAGAATAAAGCTTGACACAGCATACACTATTCAACAGTTTTAAAAAATCCTACCCTGGCTGGGTAGCTCAGTTTGTTGGAACATTGTACCATATACCAAAAGGTTGTGGGTTCAATTCTGGTCAGGGCACATAACTAGGTTGCAGGTTCAATCCCTGGTCAGGGCATGTTCAGGAGGTAGTCGATCAATGTTTCTCTCATTTCCCTCCCTCCCTCCCTCTCTCCCTCCTTCCCTGTCACCAATTAAAAAACACACAACAAATTCTTGGGTGAGGATAAAAAATATATGTCCTGAGAAATATCCCTGTCCTAAGTTACTCTGCTGAAGCTCCCATTTGTCTTCATATATGTGCAGAGACCCATCATATATTTTGCTTGCCCAGCGTCATAAGTCTAACAAGTAACTTATGTTTACTTAGTTTCTTTCTTTTTTTAAAAAAATATATTTTATTGATTTTTTACAGAGAGGAAGGGAGAGGGATAGAGAGTCAGAAACATCGATGAGAGAGAAACATCAATTCAGCTGCCTCCTGCACACTCCCTACTGGGGATGTGCCTGCAACCAAGGTACATGCCCTTGACCGGAATCGAACCTGGGACCCTTGAGTCTGCAGGCCGATGCTCTATCCACTGAGCCAAACCGGTCAGGGCCTTAGTTTCTTTCTTAAATGACTTCACAAAATGTTAGTAACTGCAGATCAGGTTCAGAAAGAATTTATTATCATGTACTGATCAGCATTTTCAATGACAGGAACCTGATTACCAAAATATCTGTGTGTCCCCCACCCTTTCTCTTCAGCCATATTTAGAAGGGGCCATTTAATAGTAACAGTACATTATGTCTCATTCTAAACATTGGAGCCTGATAGATCTGCAGCATCTTGGTCCCAAATGCCTAGTGTTGTGTAAAAGGGGCTCCATATATGATATCTGTAGGCCATGCTAATTACATAGGATAGAAGATACCAGAAAGAAAAACAAAACAAAACACAATGGATGATGAGACAACAAACATGTTAGCAGGGCAGCTTAATTTAGCAAAGTGATTAAATGGAAAAGAAAGCGGAGAAAGGTCAACAGCTATAGCTTTAGAGAAGGACATGAACTTATTAATTTCTTTTTCTCTCTCATCATTCTCCATGGAAAGTGAAAATAGACTGATTCTGATGGCAGTAAATCTTTGACTACCCTAGTCTAGTTCCTTTGCACAAGTAAGCAAAGTAATACTAGAAGGGACCTGGAATTAGGAAGTAGATTGTTTTACTCATGGCCCTGACCCCAGTTAACTGTTTATACTGTCATAATTAATTTGGTGTTTTGAGGTGTTGGTTTTCTTTTCTGCAAAGAAGGTGAGGAATACATGTCTGACTTTTCCCCAGGGGTTTCAGACTCAAATGAAATAGTATTTGTTCATTTATTTACCTTATTTTTTCATTTAAGAGATATCTATTGTCTACCATGCACCAAGCACTCTTCTGAGTCCTGGAGATATACCATAGAAGTGAACAATGCAGACAAGTCCCTGCTCTTATGGAGCTTTGGTTTTGACAATAGAAGAAGATAAATAAATAGGCAAATGCAAAATATATCAGGTATTGATAAGTACTATGAAAAAAATAAATAACTAAGGCAGACCGAATTACTTAAAAAGCTTTATAAAATCTAAAGAACTATACACATGTAAGATTTTACCCTAATTTCAAGCTTCACTAATTAATTGGATTTAGCTCAAGGTCTTTGGCACTGGAAAATATATTCAATTCTTTCAAACAAGGGGAATTCTCATTATTGCTCATTATAAGATTAGCCTTTTTTTTTTAAAGGCCCCGTTTTCCCACCTTTTTCTAAGTCCTATATTGGCATGACACCTCTGGGAAAGGGCTCATCCCCTTTAAAACAGAGAGAGTTAAGTCAGTGTCATTAATATCTAGAATTTGAGTGTTTCCTGAATCCTAATTCTAGTCTTCCTCTTTCTATGTCTTTGGAAAGTTCTCTCTCCTTTTATTCCATTCTGGAAAATAGAGTCAATCCTTTTTTGTGGGTTACTCGATGTTTTGTTTTGTTCTTAGGCCTGATGAAGATGGAATTATGCTGCCTTTATAGGTGCCATGTATTAAATATTAATCTTCAATAGTAGTTATACTTAGTTCATTTTATGTAATTTCTTGGTTAATGTTAAAAGCACACTTTTAAAACATTTATGAATGTGCCTGTAAATTGAAAGCATGTCTTTGAATAGCAAACTGCTCTATTCTTCCACTGGGGTGAACACAATTGAATTACAAAGTGAGACTGAGAAGTCAGTGTCAGATTTTATCTAATCTAATAAAAGAGAAACATGGTAATTAGCGTACGACCGCTACCCTTCCCATTGGCTAATTAGCGAGATATGCAAATTAATCACCAGCCAAGATGGCGGTTAACCGCAAACAAAGATGGCGGTTAATTTGCATATGTAGGCACAATGCAGGGAGGCAAAAGGGAAAGCACGGAAGAAGCCCCCTGCCACTGACAGTGATCAGAAACCCAGGGGGGAGCTAAGAGCCGGGGGGCAGGGCAAAGGGGGCCCTGGGGGCTGCCTTTGCCCAGCCCCCCAGCCATGATCAGAGAATCGGGCGCCTTTGCCGCACTGGCCAGTGATAGCGGGAAGTAGGGGTGGAGCCAGCGATGGGAGCTGGGCAGGGGCGGAGCCCA
>NW_005363247.1:7582979-7587770 GCF_000412655.1 Myotis brandtii
CCCCCGAGTGCACAAATTTTTGTGCACCGGGCCTCTAGTCTATATAATAAAAGCCTAAGCGACCGTTATGGTGGAACAACCAGAACAACTGGTTGCTATGATGTGCACTGACCACCAGGGGGCAGACAGTCAATGCAGGAGCTGCCCCCTGGTGGTCAGTGCACTCCCACACCCAGAAGCCAGGCTCACGGCTGGCAAGCCCAGCGGCAGTAGTGGAAGTCTCTCCGGCCTCCGCAGCAGTGCTAAGGATCAGCAAACCAAAGAGTAAGGAGCAGTGAGCAGGCAGGTGGTAAGGAGTGAGGGGTCCCAGACTGCGAGAGGGTGCAAGCTGGGCTGAGGGTACCCCCCCCCCACATGAATTTTATGCACTGAGCCTCTAGTTTTAACATAAAAACAGAACCCAACTCCAACTGGGAGGATTGCTTCCATATAATGCAAGAGTTGCCCAGTTCTGCTAAATCAAGGTAATGGGATTCAAATTAATTTAGATATTCTTTCCATTAAGCTGGGCTACTCTAAAATGGAACTCCTTATGTTAACATTTAATAGTGACAGTTCATTATCTCTCATTCTAAGATGCTTTAAGTACTCTTTAGACAGTTTCTAATTGCCATAAGGTAGCTGACCTGCAGAAATATTTCCCAAGCCTATTTAGCAATGACATTACCTTTCAAAGGTCAAGGAGGGGCCCATAGATCAATGCTGGGAACAACTCCTGTAGAGACTTTTTCCTTCACCTGCTCCCTGGACTCAAAGAACAAATATTAAGAGAATCACTTCAGTGTTTTATAAAAGAATGAGCCCCTAAAGTGAGGGACAGGATATGGATTGTGTTGTGACTTTGGAAATACCGTGCTTTGGACCAGTTATCAATATCATTAGCTTTAAATTGTCCTGAAAGCTTAAATCCAGGAATTTTTCTCTAAATTTGTTTCTCTGAAAATATTTGTCTGCATTTTTATTTTTTAAAAATTGTCAGAAAGGCTAGAAATTAAGATAATATTGAGATCACAAAACCTGAAATCCAATTTAATAGTCTCAGCATGAGGCTATTTTTAAAAACAATTGTTCATTATCACTTTCCTGTCTTCAATCTATTCTATTTTTTTTTAATTAAAGGGAACTAAAGGTTTTATTTCTTTGCAGTTTTTGAGAAGAAAATAAAGTTTTACATGATACAAACACCAAAATAATTAGTAATTTAACTTGGTACTTAAATATTTATTGAAACATTCTTAAAAATCAATTACTTATTTTGAAAACTAGAATTTTTGTTTGTGTGTGTCATAATTTCCATATGAAACTCAACTTTTTACAACTAAGGATCTTAACATTTAAACCTAATAAACCATAAGGTTCATTCCATTTCTTTTTTTCTTATCTTTCCTCTTTTCTCTTCAGTTTTCAACCGGTTGTGTATTTGTGTACCTGAGGGAAAAGACAAGCATCTTTTTTGAATAAAGCTGTGCTACACAATTTGCCAGCATAAGTGAGAATTCTCTCAGGCACACTCTTTTTTTTTTTATCTCCTACCATCTTGACCAGAGCTTCTCTCTACCCATACTCCAATCTCAAAATTTGAAAAGAAAAAGAAAACATTGTTCTAGCTCATTCTGGCTTGAAATGGGCTTTTGAGCAGTATTTACAGAGAGTCATTTCCATGACAATATCAAAGCCCTCAATCTCTATTTCAAGTTATGAAGAGGAAAATCTTTCATTCAAGTGACCCTGAATTTTTCCAAGGTGTGAAATGTGAAATGAACCCATAAAGAAAGTGGTTGAGAAAAACCACTAAGCACACCCTTGGAATCTTTCCTCTGTTGTTAAGGGTTTCCATGTAACTCTCAGCTCTATTTGCATTAGTCCTCTGTTGAATATAAGAATTATAGAAAGCACTTTAAATAAGGAAATTGAAACTTTATCTACTTCTATTCTAGATTCTATTGAAAGTTCAGACACATCTAATAAAATAAAATCACATTTGTATAGGTAGTGGCACATTTGCTAAGAGATTAAAAAATTCAAATTACCGAGGAATTTTCGAGATTAGTATTTAAAGAGCAATCATATCTGTTGTCTCTTTGAAACTGATGAAAGTCATCCTACAAAAGGATTTCAGTATTTTCTGTAGTCCTAGAAAAAGAAAAAATTTATGATAGGATTTTTGAGTAGTAATTCAGCTTTTGGTATTTTTAAAACACTAAGTGAAATGAAATATAAATATACTTAACTTAAAAAATTTCACTTTTTGAAAAGCTGTTTTGGGTTTCAGATGGAATTTCAGTCTTTTTCTTATTTTGTGGGGAGGAGTTTGGCTTTTAAACTACACAGTGAATCTGACCCTCGAGAGCAAGAAAATCTTGGATGCATGCTGCACTAATGCTGTAAATTCTCTTATATGTCTTCGCATACTTTGGAGAATCTACACAAGATGAAGTATCTGTTTTATGCTTTTCCTCCCCATTTGGGAAGTAAAGAGTACTACTGAACACATAGCTTAATAATTGCATAATTATTTTTGTTTTCTCACGATGCCAGCATGCTGCTGGTGAGGTGCAGCAGTACTGAAAAGAAGTCATCTGAGAACTGAATTCCAATCACTTACAAAATATTTTCTGCAACCACCCTCCTTCCTTCTAATTTGCAAAAAAACATTTCAAAAATCTCTGAGCAGTGACACAGCTGCACAGAATAAAGTGATGAAGTAGTGATTTTAGCCCTAGCTGGTTTGACTCTGTGATTAGAGCTTCGGCTCTCAGATTGAAGGGTCACGGGTTTGATTCTGGTCAAGGGCACGCCTGGTTGCAGGTTTGATACGGGGCCCCAGTGGGGGCGTGTGCAGGAGGCAACCAATTGATGTGTCTCTCTCACATGGATGTTTCTTTCTGTCTTTCCCCCCTCCCTTCCACTCTCTCTAAAAAAAAAAAAAAAACATAAATGGAAAAAATATCCTCGAGTGAGTATTAACAACAACAACAGAAGTAATTTTATAATCATAACTGGATTACTATTTACTCCAAATTCAGTGCACTAAAGTAATAAACTTCACATTGTTTTATATTCATAACATACATTTTTTTGTCTGAAAGATTTATTTTCCTAAAGATTGGGAAACTTTGTGCATAAGACTATTTTACAAGGACAAATAAAGTACTATACTTGAAGTCATGGGGCAAAATTCTTTGGCAGATTCCATTTGCATGGCTTGGGAAGAGTGAATTTCTGCGTCTCAGTTTCTCTATTTAAAAAACATGGGTAAAGAGACCCTTAGCTAACAAGCTCAAATGTTCACAGCTCTCAAAGTTAAATTTTCCTTCTGAAGTTGCAACTATTTGAGAATGATATGGCATACAGTATAAAATGTAGATGAGGAATATATTGTAAAATATAGGCAGGTGAGGTTTTCTCTCCGGTGAACTCACTAATGAGCAGACCTTTCCCCTGACATCTGAGCAATTTTGCAGTCAGCATCTCAGACTGCAAAGTTCATGTGTGGTAAAGACTTTTTCATTTCAGGTGTCATGTTCCATCTGTCTGCTGCTGTCATGCCACACTGCTCAATTTTGGAGCTGTATGATTTTTTTTTAAATCTTAGAGTACTTTGAGCATAGTGAGTACTTGTTAAAATTGATAACGACGCTTCATTTTTTCTCCTATGTTGTTTTATGGTGTTTCTTTTGTAAATATTTTCCTCAAAGTATTTGAAATTTGCCTTGTGTTAAAAAAAAAAAAAAAGAAGACCACTTTATTGGAGACAGTATGCTTAGAGTAGTCAGCAGAGGTTTTGGAGTCAGGAATTCCAATCCTGGCTTTACAAAATGTCCTTGGATAAGTTATTTAACTTTTCTGACTCTTAGATTTTTCAACTGAAAATTAGAAGGAATAATTCACATTTCTCAGTGTTTCTGGGAGACAAATGAGATGAAAAAAAATGTGCCTAGTTTAGTGCTAGGCATTATAAAAGATAAATTTTATTATTATTGCAGTTCTTAATAGAGGCTAGACTACTATGTAATTTTGTTTAAAATCTTCTTTGAAGACTTTTAAAAAATTAAGTTGACTAAATGGAGTGACCAAATGGATTAAGTTACCCAATTGTTATGTTTTATGTAGATAGAATTAGTGATATTTTTGTCTTCTACTTCAAGCACTGGTTTAATTTTTATCAGAATACTTGGGGAGTGGGTATTTTGGACATGTGTGAAAGAGAAATAATCTACATTCTGCATCTTAATTTTAGCTCATGCTTTCTTAGTGCTGTTTTGGATTCTACCCAACTTTCCAGGGTCATAAACAGGTTTTGGAGGCTTATATATAACTAGAGGCCTGGTGCACAAAAATTTGTGCACTCGGGGGAAAAAGGGGGGTGTCCCTCAGCCCGGCCTGTGCCCTCTCGCAGTCTGGGACCCCTCGGGAGATAACGACCTGCTGGCTTAGGCCTGCTCCTGGGTGGCAGAGGGCAGGCCCAATCCCTAAGTGCAGCCCCTGGTCAGGCTCAGAGCAGGGCCGATTGGGGAGTTGGGGCGCCACCCCGTCATGCACAGAGCAGGGCGGATCGGGAGGTTGCAATGCCACCCTCAGTCACGCTCAGGGTAGGGCCGATTGGGGGGTTGGGGCACCGCCCCCTGTCACACTCAAGGCAGGGTCGATGGGGAGGTTGCAGTGCCACCCCCTGTCACGCACAGAGCAGGGCCAATCAGGGTGTTGGGGTGCTGCCCCTGTCACTCACAGAGCACGGCCCATCAGGGGGTTGGGGCGCTGCCCCCTGTCACTCACAGAGCAGGGCCAATC
>NW_005363247.1:7588634-7598427 GCF_000412655.1 Myotis brandtii
AGCTGCCTGGCTGCCGGCTGCCATCTTGGCTGACAGTTAATTTGCGTAAGGATATGCTGATTAGCCAATGGGAAGGGTAGCGGTCGTACGCTAATTACCATGTTTCTCTTTTATTAGTGTAGATTCCAGGGCTCTGGGATGGGAGTCTGCAGATTCTCCCTTCATCATTGGTACACACCAGTCACTGCTGAGAATTTTTGAACAAAGATCAGGAAAAACTTCATTTTCTTTGCCAGGTCCTATGTTAGTTGGCTATTTTCATAAAGCAATAAGTGAAAGGTTCAGGATTGTAAGAAACACATAAATCAGAAGAGTTTTTATAGCAATACCCCTTTCATTTTACATTCAAAGTAAAATTAAATAAAAATCAGATATTACACACAGTGGTTTCTCACAATGCTTTACTGATGAGGTTTCATTTTTATTTCTTTGATCTAAGCAAAAAATGAATCTGATATCCACCTGATGCCTAGTCCTTGAGAAACAGACAAAAGCAAGTTCATTCGAGTCAAGTTCAAAGAACACAGCCTACTCACTGCTTCTTTTTGAGAGTGGAGTAAACTGCCTTCCTCTTTTATATCTGAGATGATTGAGAAGGATGACATTTAATTAGAGTATTCCCTTTCTCACTTGGGGCAAGCATCCTTTATTCTCTAGTGGAAATATTATAAAGTAGCAAGTTGCGGTAGGCTCCAATCTTGATCTTGTATAATTCCTTCCCAAAATCAGTATGCTTGACCTGTGTAACCAATATAATCTCAGAGGAAATGACTATGTATAATTTCAGAAGCTTTGTCATAAAAGACATGTGGCCTTGCATTCTTCAAATGACAGTCCATCTTTGTCAAGTTCATTCCCCCCTCCCCCCACCCCTGCCCACCAGAAGAAAGCACATGTCAAGTGACCAAGAACTTTAGTCAGCTGAGGCAAGACAGTCCAAAATTGTCCTCTTTGTGTCCACATGGCTCTCTTTGCTCCTTCATCTCTTTCTCTTACTTCTGTGCCAGTCATGGTAGAGGTGGGTAGATGGGGATCAGGAAAATTTTTGCTGTTTTTGTGCCAAGTTTTGGAGCGAAATAGGGATGGAAGATTCTGGCCTTTCTGTATTCTCATCTACTTATGTCCACCACAGTTAAGCCTACTCTCCAGGAGTCATGCCATAGGGTCTTACTTGTATGACCTTCCGAATTCTCTTATCATCAATGAGGGAGGAGAACCATTTCTAGTGTTTATGTGTGGATGGTAGGCGATGGGTAGAGAGGGGTATATGTAGAATCCTACTGTTTCTTCCAATTATTTTGTCTGTACTCCAGATATTTCCTATGTATATTCTTAAACATTTGAAAACCAAACCCAGAAAGATTCTCAGACTTTTCTGCTTTTTTGCCTTGTTTTACCCCTCCTCTTAGGCATCCTCTTTGTTTGAATAGAAGGAAGGGAAAAAGAAAACACTGGAAGGAAAAAAGTTACCACTTAAAAAAATTATCTCAACATTTGTGACAATTCTAACAGGGGTTTCAAGTTTCATCCAGCTTTTGTCCTAAAATTGTATGTGAATAAAACTTATTGGAATGTGGGGATAGGCTTTGAGAATAAAATTTAAGTAAAGCTTAGAGACTTCTGTTGGTCCTAGGTGTTTTGGAAAACCTGAAACACACATTCTTAGCACCCCCAAAATAAAAGATTTGACAACAGTATAATTTAGATACATCTTAATAACACAATAATACTGAATTCCTTTGAACATTTCACAGATTTAAAATTAGTTCTCAATGCTGTTTGTTGCATGTGCATGCTATTTGGTGACAGTGGATTTAAGTATCACCTAGAGAGCTATTGAAAATGCAGGTACTCAAGGTCCACCCCACAATTCTAATTCAGACTGAATTGCCTCTGTTTCATTTAAGGGTGTGGTCATTGTTATTCCTCAAGTTACGTATTCACTTATTGACTAAGTTAATGTTCTCACAGATGATTATGTTTAGTTTGGAATTAATAAAGGCAGGAGAAAATGATCATATTGACTGAGAGATTTGTGTACAGAACTAAACAATTTACAAAGTACTGTCAGAGACTAATCAACACACATGAAATGGAGCCAAAGCACGGAGATTCTGATGACACCAGTTATTTATCTAAAAGCCAGTATACACCTGGAGTATATACCCCCTCCGTTACATGCAACAACACAATACATTTTCTTTGGACTATGCCAGTTTGAATTGGGTTTTCAGATATCTTAAACTGAAAGAGCCCTAACTGACAGAATTCGGCACAAATGATTGTTGAATATGTGCTTGAATGAAGTATGCATGGGAAGGTGGTCAAATAGTAACCAGCTCTTCCTGGATTTTTCTTTGGGTGGCAGACATCTCTGTTATGTTGTGCAGTTCCCATGATCACCATTCCTATGGAATATACTATAAATGATGCTCATCAGGATGTGGGCAACAAGACAGTTCTGGGGGAAGGTGATTGTAGGATGAGAGACAATCTGTGGTTCTTAGTTCTTGAATATTTAGACCATGGATTCCCATTTCCCAAAAGTGGGCAGGTCCAGTTCTCTAGATTCCCTTGTGCTATGAATCCATTATTCTTCAAGGGCCCTGCCCAGTTTCCTTTTCTTCCAGGGAACCCCAGAAGCATTTAATTTGGCTATTTTGAAATAGTACTTAGAATATGTGTATTTTTTAAGCTTAGGCCTCATTTTTATATGCTTATTTATAACTTAAGTAAATGTCAGATTATTTTTATTGTATTATTCCATTACAATACTCATTTACTCACCTATGGTAACTCAGCTTTATAATGTGTTGTTCTGTAAAATATTCAACTAGCTACAATTTTTTTTTTAACAATTGAAGAATTCTTGCTGTATATCTATGCATTGACTTGGATTCGGTCTTTCCTACTGTCTTTCTATTTTGTCTTGATTTCTCTCTCTCTCTCCTTTGTACACTCACTCAGTGATTTGAAGAGACATAAGGAGGAAAGCATGGAGAAGAAAACTGGCCTGTTGTTCCTATTTTAAAATTTGGCAGTATGCATCCTCAACATAGTTTACCTCAGGAATTATTTTAGAAGTTGCCCCCCCCCCCGGAATTCTGGGAACCCTATTGCATTGAGTTTTTAAGTGATTACTTTTGTTTGACTGGCAGTAGGTTCAGCTGAATTAGTTCCCACGGTAGTGCCCAGAAAGTCGAGAAAAGTCTGCTCATTTTTCCCTATCTGCGGAGAAGGAACACATGTTGCTATGCACAAGTGTGCAAGCATTTTTTTTGTTGGGTTCTGAAAATATTATATCTCATAATATTTTTGCAAGTGGTCAAACCTAAGCAATATGTTACACACATTTTATCATTTAATAAGACTAAGTCATCAGCCAAGATTTCCAAATTTTCATTGAACATTCCACTAGGCTTCAGGAGGGTCACCATATTCTATACCAGCGGTCTCCAACCCTTCAGATCTCACGGGCCACCGGTTGGCAACCTCTGTTCTGGACAGTAGAAGAGGTACATAGTTCTGTGTAGCGGCCAACACAGGTACCTTCTCTCCTGGAGTCTTCATCATGCACTGAAATGCTCCATCTCCTTAACATTTCTAAATTTAAAATATTTGACTGCTCATGACACCTTGCCAAGACTTCTGGGCAAATGAGAATCTCCAGAGAAAAGCTTCATCAGTTAACAGGGAAATATTCTCCAATGTTTCCTCTATTTGTGGACCATTCACAAAGTGAAAAGATACTTCCCTATGTCTGTTACTCTGGTGCATACTGAAGCAAGCAAGCTATAGATAGAAATTTACAATATAAAATGAAATGCATAATGGATATAACTTTTTATTTCAGAAAGAAGAATTGTAATCTTATATAGCCACATTTAATATTATAGCTTTTTATATCTCTCTTTTTAATTGTATACCCCACTCCATGAGACATATTAAAAATGAATTGTACTTTTTAATATATTTGTGTGTGAGTAGGATCAACTAATTTTGGAAGGGGACATGCTGGATTTTGGTCCATGTCACACTATTTAGGGAGCAGTAGAAGAGTAGAACAATGCAACATTTTGAACCAATGGGCTCACTAAGGACTTTATGCCATTGATGTGACCCAGTTTGTTCATAAATGAGATTTGGTAATGATACTGACAATGGTGAAGAAAAGCACCTCCTTATTTATTTGAAGACAAGATATCTAGTTTCCAGTGTGAAATGCGAACATTCTAAAAGCCCAGAAGAAATTTGAAGCAAGTAATAAGAAATTAGTCCCTTATTGCTTCACAGAATCAGGATATACCAAATCTTTACTAATGTAGTCATCTATGAATATTTCAATCTAGGAACCAAAATATACTTATCTCAAGATAAGTGATTCATTCAACTAATAATTATTTCTTCCAGACAACATAAGTGGGGCTTTTATTTGTAATTGCTCCTACTTCCCAAATAATAGTGGGAAGTGAGAAAAAAAAGCATTAATAAAATCAGAACAACAAAAAAGTTCTGTAATGTCACCTAAAACTGATGTTAATTTTAAAATATTAAAAGTGGAAAAATATATAAAACTTTATGTGCTGTAAGATATCCAATTTTGTATGTAATAAGGCATGTACATGATGAATACATACACAGCACAACAAAATGAATGAAAGGCTATGAGTATTATCAGTGGTTAAGTCTAAATCAGTGGTTCCCAAACTTATTTGGCCTACCGCCCCCTTTCCAGAAAAAATATTACTCAGCCCCTGGAAATTAATTTTTTTTAAATTTTAATAGCAGTTACTCATCGCCCCCAAATGCACCTGTGGCCATCACCGCCCCCCTGGATCGCTGCAGCGCCCACCGGGGGGCGGTAGCGCCCACTTTGGGAATCACTGGTCTAAATAGTGGTATTATGGAAGTTTTAAACCCCTTCTTTCCTATATTTTTCAAAATTTCTACTATGAATACTTCTTAATTTTATAATTAGAGGGAAAATAAATGCTACAAAATATCTAAAGTCTTATACAAATTTTTAAAATAGAATTTCATATTTAAGATGAACTATATTTTTTCGAGTGTAAAACTACCCAGCGTACAAAACTCTTAAATGAATTGCAGATTCCTTGTTACAGCATTTTCTTCTCCAGGACTTGCTACATTTTCCAGCTTTGTTGTCCTCTTTCATTTCTCCACACCAAAGTTTTTCCAGTAGAAACAATACAATATTGGTTTGCTTTTGCTGGTATCTTCCACTCTTCTCACTGAAAATCCATGCCTGTAAGTCCCCTTAAAATGTATCATAAAACCGTGTCCGTTTGGCAGGTCTTTTCTGATTAAATCTATCCCAGTTTGATTACTTCTTAATGTAAATCTTCAGTTCTTGTGCATTTAATTTTAAGAAATTACTTAATTGTTGTATTGCTTTATAATACTTTACAAATTATTTTTATTAAAGCATTCTTTTATGTCTAGAGGACACATTCTCAAAGTATAGAGGCTAGGGCTTTGCTATTTTCGTTTTCTGTAAAACAACTAGAAGAGTGAACCTATACTAATTAAATGGCTGAAAACACATAGGTGAACCTAGAATCTTGTGTGAAAAACTGATCAGAGATATTTGGGTAAAATTCTGAACTGTTAGATGCTGGTTGACTCATATCTCTTCTGCTGATGTCTGCTCAGCTCTGCTGGTTGCATCCAGACTGTTGCAACACTGTGGGTTTAGAGGGAAAGTGTCTTGGCATCTGGTCTTTATTTTACATGATGGACTTACTGTTTTCAGAGATAGGAACCCTAGGAAGTTGGCCCAATGTCAGATTTCATAACGGCATTTTGGCCACTCCTTTAGGCCCTAGCTGATACTTTTGTACATTAGGTAGTATTTGATAATTGGGTATTGTATTATTTTGAATTATTTTTATGTCTTCCAGTGTTAGTTCTAAAATCACACCATTTATAGGACTAGATGATATTTTTAATGTGAACAATCACTTACATTCTCTTAGAAAGTATAATGCACAGGTTGGAAGTTATTTATTTTTTGCATACTTAGGCAGTCTTCTTTTAAAATAGGTTCTTTACTCACTGAAATGTGGTATTTGACAAAGAGTCAGTATCAGACAGACAGTTTTGAGCAGGGAGCTAATACGGTGCTGGGTGCTTGTTCTTTCCAGTAATGTAACTTTTAGAAAGAGGAAATCCAGGGAAAAACTGCTTTATACAAAATAATAATCTGAGGGGGAAGAATTGGGTGCTCGGGAAGGAAGCTACGTAATTGACAATTTCTTATTCCTGCTCTAAGGGATGTTTTTCTCTGCATCCACACAGATGTACCTGTCCTTTGTCATGGCTGTGATGCTGCATGGCATTCTGCTGGTAGAGAGAGAGGGCTAGAGGAATGCCCCATTTCCCTCACCAATCTTGATGTTGGATGTGAAACATGGCTCTTGGGATGGCATTTTGCAGCAGCTACATCAGCTGCTGGCATATTTCTTACACTCTCTTCCTGTCCTGCTGTTGACTAAGCAGGAAGATAACCTAACTTTGGGAATTAGAAAGCTGTTCTTTGCTAGTGACAGAAGAGCCAATGATGGACTAGGCTCAGATAGTCCAAAATAGTGAGCTTGTTTATGTTTTGTTTTATTCTGTTTACTCGTTTTCTTGAGTAGTGGTATGGCCGTGCCTGGCCTTCAATTTTACAGAATTCTAGTAGTCACAAAAGAGTGTTTCTTTTCAGTTTATTGTGCCTTCCATATAAGTCTGGGAAGCACTATGTATGGAGTAGTCTCCAAATACAAAGTTTGTGAGCAAGTTAGCCATTACTGGAGTTCACCTCCTATGGTCCTTTCTATAGTGCGTGTGCTTATGCCCCCAGAGAACAGAGACACAGATGAAGCATCTGATTTGCATCCATTTTACTCCAGCCAGACTCTCGTGCCTCCTCAAAATACAGATGTCGTGTTGCTGTGTGTCCCTGCTGGATGTGAAACAGAAATCTTGCTGCACTTTAACATGTGTATCCAGCATGTTTGCTGCCGACCCTTGGCCCACTGGGTATTGTTCACATTCATCCCAGACTTTTTGGAAACCAGCTTCTCTGTATCAGTAACGTAAAACTTGAAAGTGGCCGCTTGCAAAGAAAGAATGGAAACAATCCACAATACAGGGGCCTGGACTCCGAGTATTGCTTTGGCTCTAAACCTAGTCCTTTCAGGTGCTGCTTGGTGAGAGCTGCTTGTACCTGGGTAATGCAGACCTTCCTCGCAAGGCAGTCAGATAAATTCATCTTTGTTTAACACTGGCAGTCTTTGTTTACCATTGTCTAACTTGGGATGACAAGTAGATGGCAGAGAGTTACGGATGCAGGAAGAATGTGTGACTTGGTTTCTCATTGTTAAAGAAATTGTACCTGCTTCTGTGGATTGTTGTGGCATCCAAATACGTTAGTACAAGCATAGTGCTCAGGCCAGGACCTGGCACATGGTAAAGTTGAGCTATTATTATTAATTCTGTAGTTTGGGACTATTAATGTCCTTTTCCAGTGTCTGAGAACAAAACCTAACTGCACCTGACAAACCACACCGATTTCTGGAAACTACTGACTATGGGTTGAACGATGAGAGACTTTAGTCTATAAATAAACTTTCAGGACTTTTAAAATTAAAATGAAAACAAATAACAGTTATAACGCCAAATACTTGATTAAGGGATCCAGGTATTAGCTACAGTTTCAATCAGGCAGACTTATGAAAAATGCAAAGCTCTTGGGACCCTACGTTTGGTGCTTGCATGGGAATGTGTATGAAAAATTAAAGGCAGAGCAGAGGAAGTCCCTCTTTATAGAGATGCCTATTAATTTGTTAGTTGATTCAGTATTTAGGATCAAAATCAACAAGGTACCAAAAAGGAACGCAGTGTAAAAACACTAAAATATTCTGGTAAGATAACTGTAATGTGGTTAGCCATGGCTTCCCATAGCTACTTGAAATGGTGGGAGAACAAATCACAATGTTGGAAACATCAAAATGTTCTCCTCTTCGGTAAAGTTGCACTCATGCCTGCCCAGCCCCCACATGCCCCTTGATGGGTCCCCATCCCTGTCCCACCAAACCCTGGTTACTGCTTTGTTAGAGCGTGCACATCCCACAACAGTACTACCTCCAGAAGCACTGGGTGGAAGACACTGATACAAATTAATATTTATAGCCAGCAGTTCACATGCACATTCACAGCATGTGTTTTGGTATAAAATTTGCCTAATTAAGGTTGTGCTTTATAATTTCAGTGCTACATGGATTTTAAACTTCATTTTCTCCCTGCCTCTCACTTAGTGAGTACTTTTGGTTGTAAACTTAGTGCCAGATGTCACCTGACATGCATTGGATATCACTGTAGAAAATTAGTCTAAGGGTTACTCCTTTGTTGTGTTTCTCAAGACCTAATAATTTGTTTTCCTGCTCCACTGAAGAACATTTTATTGACTTAGATAAGCTGTTCATAAAAGAACTACTGTCTAGTCTACTAAGGAATTTTACCTCAGAAAATTTATATCCCAAGACCAGGACTATCAAAATAAGAAAGATAGGAAACCTGTTTCCAAAGGGAAACACTGGCTGTCCTGGTGAATTAGTTTTGGTTTGTGGTTTGAGCCTTGTCAATGTTCTAATAAAGCAAAAGGACTAGTGCATAGAGAAAGTAGTAAAAGAATTTTTTCCAAATATTTCCTCTGTGGTGTTCAGAACTTCTTCATAAAAGTTTATGATTAAAAAAAAAACATGACTTATTTGGTTACCACTGTGTTAATATCCCCTAGTAGTCTCTTTTTTTCTTAGCCAGTTTAATCTATATAAACTTTATGCTCAATTAAAGTTCCTCATCTAAACCATAAAACAGAGAAAATTATTTCAGTGAATATATCCTCAATCCCCTTAAGGATGGCCCATATCTAGGACCTCTGTAGATGCTTTGGAGAGAAGTTTAGTCAGCAGGAATTAATTCTCTCAAAATTGGCTGAAAAACCTTCAAGTCTACTGTTTAATAGGATCTATAGGATACATGATATGGAAACAAAAGGCTAAGGGTCAAAAAGCTTCGGAGCAGTAAATGGTCGAATCAATGTTCCAAAGAAAATTCAAGGTAATTCCTCCTTCAACTCTCAAGGTTTTGGGGGTTTTTATTTCTGTTTTAGACATACAAGTTAATGTTGTTTATTGAGATGTAATTTACACACAGTAAATTCATCCTTTTCAGGTGTAAAGTTTGAAGAATTTTTATACATTTTATATAATCATGTAACTAGCACGAAAATCAAGACATGGGATGATTCCCTATGACCCTTCAAGGTAAATCCACCACCTTACCTCCAGCTACCATCAACCATGGATCTGATTTTTTTTCCTACTTTTTTTCCTTTCCCATAATATCACATAAATTGAATCATTCATTATGTAATTTCTTGAGTCTGACTTTCCCTCTTAGCACAATGCTTTAAAGATTCATCTATGCTGTTGTGTGTATCTATAATTCTTTTTTCTAATTGCTATGTAGATATAACACAGTTTATTTATTCAGCAGTTGATGGACATTTTGGGTTGTTTTTAGCTTTTAACATTTATGAATAAAGTTGCTGTCAACATTCATATGAAGGTTTTTGTATACACAGGTTTTCACATCTGTAGGGTATATACCTACTTGTAAGTTTAACTTTATAAGAACCTGCCAAATTTTTTCCAAAGTTAGAATTGCCACCAGCAACATCTGTGTTCAAGCTGCTTTGCACCTTCATTAGCATCTGACATTGTCT
>NW_005363247.1:7598483-7614467 GCF_000412655.1 Myotis brandtii
AGCCATCCTAATAGGTGTGCAGTAATATCTCATGGTGTCTTTCAAATTTTAAGTTTATAAGGTCAGTTATGAAAGACATATCAAATAATGGAAGATGTGTCAGACATCAGAAAGATAGTTTCTGTTGTTTTGTTAGCCTTGGACATTAGTTCTTCACCATGTTCTCCTACTGATTTTGTACCACTGGGCCATCATGAATCATAAATCATAACTATGCAATACCCAAGTATAAATGGCATCAGCAGCCAGGTTAGAATCCTGCCATCTTGAGATTTATAATGAATCATAACAAGTTTTTGCCCCCACCCCCTCTTTTTTTTTTTTTTTTTTTTTTTTCAGTGTGTCAGGGAAATGTCTACCAGGGCAATATTTCTGCTCATCATCTCCAAAATGGAAAAGAAGCCAATTGTTTTTTGCAGCCTTCCAAGCCAGCCTCACATAGAAAATTGGCACTTTCCATAGTAAGAAGGAAATAAAAGTTGCTAGAACTACAGCAGCAGTCACTTTTTATCCTTGCAGATGCTGAGCATCTTTCATCATATCTTTATCTTACTTATCTGTTGGGCCCTGTGATCATTTGCCCTTGTTACTCCTCCTAATGATACTAAGTTTTACCGTGGATTGAGGTCCTCCCTCATCCTTCCTGTGAGCTGTGTGAGAGTGAGGCGAGTGGGCTCTGGTCCCTCCTCTCCAGCCATGACCAGACCAGGAGCATGGCAGCTCCTTCCTGACTTCATGACTCATCTCCTCACCCCCAGCCCCCACCCCCGCTGGGAATGCCCTTGCTGTCCTCTGCCTAGGAAGTTCCTGCTTATCTTTCATGGTAGATCAAATGTCACTTCTTCTATGATGCCACAGTCCCCACCCCCAGTCCTGTTAGTCATACCTGCTGAACTCTGCTCTTGTTTTGATTGAAGACCAATTCCATTGCCTTGTCATTATCTGTTCACATTTCTGTGTCCCTCCTAGACTCTGAACTCCTTCCAGGGAAGAAGCACGTGTTAATCATTGTTGACTTAATGCATAGTTCACACTCAATAAATATTTTGACTGTTTCTTTACATTTGCAATATAGCTATATTTAAATGCAGATCTTTTTTCCGGCTTAGAAAAGGAAAGATAGAAGCATCTGCCAAACCAAAATTTTTGTTTATTAAACCCACTCATATGTAGTTCGGCAAAGTGGTGGTTGTAAGCTTTGATTGATCCTGGATAGAACTGGATTCCTCTCACCCTTACCCCTTACCCAGTCAATGTGTTATAAACCTCATGCAATGGAAAAGAAAAGTCAAAGAATTAAAAGAATTCTGTGACCCTTGTCTCCATTATTACACTTTGATATATAATTGCTTTAACCATGCCAGCAAAATATTAGAGCTGTGGGACTAAACAAACAATTGTTTAGTATGAATATATTCCATGCATGATCTGGGACATACTTATACTAAAAAAATGTTTGTTGTGTCTCTGAAATTCAAATTTAACTAGGTGCCCTATATTTTATCTGGCAACCGTAACCAAGGTGAAATGCTTTCACTTGACACAGTGTAATGACAGATAGGGAATAGTCAGTGGTCTTGGAACTCAGTTAAGAAGTATATACAGACAGTGTGAGGTTAGATTGGCCAATCAAAAGTCACCTCAGCAGGATAATCATCTTGGCCAGTGTAGGGTACAAGACCAGGAAGAGGACTGAGACCAGAAAAAGAAGTGGGAGCAGTGAAGTCACTAACCCTGTGGCAATTTGGGGCATGTAAAGGACTGTCACTATGGTAAAAAAGCCACATCTGTGTGCTATTCTTTTCAGTGAGAATAGAGGTCTATTGCCTTCCCTTTGAATGTGGGAGGGCTCTGTAACTGCTGCAATGAATAGAATAATAGTAGAAGCGACACTGTGCCAGTTTCTGAGCCTAGCCCCAAATGATCTACTTCAGAACCTTCTTTTTCTGGGAGCCAAAAAAGAGTCTTCACACAAGATGTCTAACTCCCCTGACATTGCCTGTCACAGAGACTTGTGTGGGAACTTGTGTGGACAGAGTCATATAAGTCAACTCTTCCTAGCATCCCTGTCAAGCCACAGGAGAGTCTAGCTGGTATGGACTCTCCAGACCCACTTGAGAGTTGAATGTCACCAAGGGAAGTCCTCCAGTGCCACCTGGAACAAAAGAACCACCCAGCTAAGACCTGCCACAATTTCTGGCCCATGACATCTGGAGATATAATAAAGTGGTTGTCTTTTTGTGCTGCCAAGTGTTAGATGATTTTACAACACAGCAATAGATGACCAGAACAGCGAATACAAACAGTATATTCTACAGTCCAGTGGTGACTTTGTCAAGAAAGGAGTGCCTTCAATTATTCAGTATTCAAACTTCTCCATTTGCTTGTTTGCCAATGAGATCTGGCTTAGAGTGAAATCTTCCCTACACAAAACAGAGCTCAAAACCAAGCTGCCTTAGCTGAAGCATAGCTGCCAGACAGCAGCACCTCCAGGAACAAAGACACTTTTTGCAGGTAGAGGTGAATCTGAGAACTCCCACAGGGAGTGTAAGCAAGAATCCCAAAGGTAAATGATGCAAGAAGGGGACCGACACTCAGATCCAAGACACCCGAGGCCAAAAGACTACTAATTCCATTGTGAGGAAAGATTAAATAGGACCACACCTGGGTTATATATGCTGTAATTAGTGATATGTATCTAACTTAATTGTCAAGTAAACCTGTTTCCAGTTTTACTTTGGTTCTTCTCAAATAAGGTCATTTGTTTTTTGAAATATTACACATACAGACTCTGTTTAGGTATTGTTGAATGAGAAGTGCCCAAACTTGGGTGGTCTCAAAAGATTATCTAGTTATGTTCTTGGTATGTAAGGAGGGATAAATCTGACTAAGCAAGCCCCCTGAGTAACAGATGCTGGGGGCAGAACAGACACCCAACGAGTGACTCGCCCAGCTTGGGCATTGCCAGCAAACTCTTTCACACACATTCAATGGCTCAGAAAACCACTGGTTTATTTCAAGTGAGGCATATCTGCATTGGAAAGATGTCATCCTATTTTAGAATTAAAGTCTAGCATATTTTATTCTGTATCTACTTGAAAAATAATTGTATTTAATGAATATGTATGATGATTAGAATAATTATTTAGTCATATTACATGAACCCTTCTCCCAAGGAAGTGCAAAGCTTTTAAACAAGCCACTTCTAAAAACCATCACATCCTATTGCATGCAGCAACAGTCAGAAGCCCTGACTCAGACGTTACTATATTAACTTAATAGGCTGAGTGAATTCCTGGGTTAGCTGAGGAGGGCCCCTTGGAGGACCTTACAAGAGTTTTATTAGGAAACAAAGAGCACATATAAAGGTTTGGTGATATTTGTACCCTAGAATTATTCATAATATACATTCACAGCCTACAAAGCTAATGCTTCCTTCAGAGCCAATAATGCTGCATGCTGGAAAGCAGATCAGCAATAGCTTCAATTTATTCAGTATCTATAATGCTGACCACATAACAACAGAAGAACAGTCATGAAATGCTATCATGGTGTGGTCAGTTATTGTAACAATAGCTTAGTGGCTTGACATTTTCAGCAATAAAATATCTAGACATTTGAACTTTTTAAAAAAATCACAGCAATTTTTAAGCCTAGCAGCAAAAATGTGTTTGTAACCAGAAGACGATTCATTTTCTGGCCTGTTAACCTTCTTGCCGGAAGGTTGCTCCCCTGGCTGGCTCATCTGATGATAAAGTGATCAATTTCTGGGCATCTAGCAAGTCACTGTGTATCTGAAATTCTCTAGGGCAGAAATGGGCGATTATTTTGACTTAAAGCACAACTTAGTATGTTTGGCTGAACTCAAAGAACTCCCTTTGGGGCATGAACACTTCTTTGCTGATGGTTGATGGTAATAGCTTACTATGATTGACTCTATTCTTTTGTACCCATATTCATTTCAAAGGGTCATAATCTTTTCATAAATACGTTCTTGGTTCTGTTCAAAGTAAGATGGGACCAACTGTTGTGTTTCAGACCTCTTTTCACCTTCATCCCTTGTTCACTCACATGTGCTGTGCCACACAAGGGCCACAGGGTGAGGTGGCTAGACACTAGATCTGAGTCAAGAGACCCAGATTTCAAATTCTCAGTCTCCCCCTTGCATGATGAATGCCTGACCTATCACTCAGCAGTTTGTTTCTTCATTGAGCAAGAGTGAAATAGTAATGAGGCTATCCTCTGTAGTCAGACTGCCTGGGTTCTCTGTGCTTCGGTTTCCTCATCTGGAAAATGGTGGTTTTGATAGCTAACTAGAGGGCTTACTTTGTGCCAGCACATCTCCTAAGTTTTATATATATATACTCTCTCTCATTTAACTCTCATGACAACTCTATGAGGTAGATACTACTATTCTCATTTTTCAGATGATGAATCTGATTTGTCCAAGCTCGTACAGCTGAAATGAGATGACGTCAGGGTTTGAATATAGGCAATCTGGCTCCAGAGTCTGTGTTTACTGCCTGCTCCATAGGTTGTTATGTTGATCAAAGGTTGGCTATACTATCTATGAAAGAGATATAATAAGATCATACCTACTGTTTCACAAGGTGTTTATGTATTATAGTCACAATAGATGTGATAGCAAACACAAGAAGAGCTTAAAGTGCTTTAGAAACTAACAGAGTGTAATCTCCCCTGCAAAGTTACTCTAAACAACTGGCATCTTTGGGCTCCAGAACTTTCCAGATGACATTACATGATAGAAAACTGATTCATTGCATCAGTATTTAGTCATTCAAATAAGTAAACGCCAAGTGCTCCAAAGTGCAAGTGTCTGGTGTCTGAGTCAGATGGCTGAAGCCAGGAAAAAGCCAGATGAAAGTTCCATTAACAAGCCCTGAAAAGCCCAGGGCCAGCCAGATGCTTTACAATTTGTGATGCAAATGAGGATTTTCTCAGATATGAAGAGATGTCATCACCTTTCCTCTCTACTAAACATGTCAGAGATCCTTTCGGGCTCATCCTGCTGAAAGAAGTTTCTGGAACCTCCATATTTCCATGCCCTGATGAAGCAGGAAGGCTCAGCCCATACTGCTCCTCCTGAGCAAGTCACAGCATCCACGAAGCTTGGGCAAAGGATCACTCATTGAAGGGTCTGGCTGGTTTAATAAGGCTTTTGCCCTATCACCTGAACTGGCTTGGGACTCTGGGCTTTAATCTGACTTGAAGAAAGAGAAAATCAGATTTGCATTAAAACAAAACCAAACCTGACTGTAGAGTAAACTCAAGATTCAGGAAGAAACACTGGCATTTCATTTGCTGCTCCCTATCACTCACTGCGTGTTTCTCTTAATTATACAATTGGACAGTACTCTGCACCCCCCAAATCTCTATTTAAACTAATTTTACAGAAAAGCACAATAGCTCAGGTGGCCATATTGAATACTTTCTCTTGAAGGCTAGGGGAATGCAGTTGGTTTTTTCCATCTAAGATTTAATACCAAGGTGGCAAACTGGCAGCCTGAATCTGATGTCTCCTTTCCCCCACCCAGGGAAGGTTAGTATTTTGAAAGAATTGAATTAGTTGTCACCAAGATTTAAAAGGCAG
This sequence comes from Myotis brandtii, assembly GCF_000412655.1. Taxonomy (NCBI): domain Eukaryota; kingdom Metazoa; phylum Chordata; class Mammalia; order Chiroptera; family Vespertilionidae; genus Myotis; species Myotis brandtii. The sequence continues at coordinate 7,604,095 of NW_005363247.1, forward strand.
ATGAATTCATATGAAAATCTAGATTAGTGACTTTGGAGGAACTGGAAGATTTGACCACAACGTGGCAAAGATGAGAGGTGGTTGCCTCTCCAGGTTCGCTCCCAGCTTCATCACTCAGCTCGATGCCTGGCCAGTGTACACACAGAGCTCCTCCTCAGCGGTTTTAGTGATATTTGGGCCAGACAATTCCTTTGTGGTGGGGGCTGTCCTGTGCATCATAGGATGTTTAGCAACACCCTTGGCCCCTACCTACTAGATGCCAGTAGCACCCATCCCAACCTTTACTCCCTTAGCCCCCACCCCACACCAATTGTGACAACCAAAAATGTCTCCTGGGGCAAGGGGTGGGAATGGCCTCCAGTTGATAACCAGCCACTAGATTAGCACCTACAAACTAATAAAACAATATTTTAAATTCTTACACATTGACATTGTTCCCTTTTATGCTCAAACTGTCACATGGGGAAAATTGACAAAGATGACCCAGGACCTGTGGTTGTCTTGAAATTTTTGACCAGGCTGGAAAACTGTTCCCTTCCAAATAACCTTTCTTATATTCTTGGTCCAAGATTAGTGGATTATTAATTGGCACTGGGAGGAATTTTACAAGTCACCAATGTCCTCATTTTATAGGTAAGAAAACCAAGTCCCAAGGAGGTGAATTGCTCAAGGTCACATAATTGGCTAGTGGTTTGAACTAGAATCTAGAGTTAAATCCCTAGCTTCTTATTCTCTCCACAACATCAAACACTGGAGACATAAAGAAAATCTAAGCATAATACATAGATGTCTTGCTGAGAATCTTTAATTAAATTTATCATGGATGCTCTTCAAGATGACTTCAGGTCAGTTATAATTATTCCTATGTACTACTGTGATAGAACATTTCACTGCTCCAAATAAGCTGCTTTGTTTTTTTCTTTAAAAAACAAAACAAAACAGCAACATACCAATTAAGTGTTTTATCCAATAATTACCTATCCAGACATGTTATGCTAAACACATGGGCTTTAAATAATTAATCATAAACTACTATTTTTTCAAACCATCAGTTGTCAACATAATCTTTTCACTGCTTGGGGACCTGAAAAAATGGGCTTCCTTTTGGGTCAGGCTCTTTAGGGGAGAGTCAGGGGGGGGGGACACTGTTTTGCTTTTTTAGGGTGTCTACTCTTGGACTTTACATCACTGCTCAAAGCATGCCCCAGTACTTTGCTAGGGAAACAAGGATGCAGTGGGATGCAATTCTTCTGTGGCATTTTGGGAGGTCCCTGGTTGTTCCTGGGGGAGCTACAGAGACTGGCAGGCTACACAGTGAGTCTGGAAGAGGAGGCACCCTTGTCAGATAGTACCAAATGTTCCTATGGTCATTTGCAAGGAAACTGGCCTTGTGGCCATTCTCACCCATTTCTACTGGAGCCTGGGCGAGGTGGGGAAGAGCAAACATGCCATCAGAGACCCTTGGGAAGGGTGGAGCATTGAGACATTCAGGCCTTCCCATTTACCCCAACGGTCTGCAGCCTCCAGCCTAGGCGAGAGCAAGGCTCCCAGCCATGCTTTTAGTTTGCAACAGGCAGTGACTTTGAAAAAGCTCCCTTGTTGGACTTGTTTGTCTCAGTGGCTTGTTTCCATGCTATTGCTTCTGGTAGCTCTATATTCTAGTTCTGAAAACCCTCATGTTGTCTCAAAATACCAAAAATTACCAAAGTTTGCAGAATGTTTGTTTTCCCCCAGCTCCACTAATACATGAATGAATCAGACTCCAGAACTGATCCCCTTCAACTCCTGTGGTGGGTTTACATGGAAGAAAGGACTTTCAGCTTACACCAGCCATTGTGCTTCCCATGTAGCATTTGGTTTGGGGGTATATACCTGCTGGTGTGAAGGCTTTCATCCCCTCCTGCTCCCCCTCCCCAACCTGGCTTTTTGGCCAAGGAAAATTGACTTTGACAATTAGTCAGCCTTCCCCAGTGCCTGTGCTGACCCTTCAGTCCAAGTTGAGTAACCAAACTTCAGCCTAGAAACTTCCAGGGATTTTCAGGATTTGCCCCATTTTCCAGAAGTAGGAGGTAAACGAAGGTCCAGACAGGCAGCTGTTTTCTCACTTGCTTCTGCATATGTAATGTATTGATGCCTATCTTCAAAGTGTTCACCAAATCACACAGTGTCTGGTTAGCAATGACACTTTCTAGTTGAACAAGTTCCTGTGAACTTTTAAGTTTTGGTTTCCAGAGAACACTATTACTGAGGGGTTTGAACTTTGAGATGAATGCTTTATGTTGTTTCTTTTAACCAGGGATATTTGTTGATAGTTGTGGCTAGACCTCTTACAACAGCAAATTAGCCACTTACAACTATCAAAAATTGTACAGGGAAATAAACCATAGTCCCATTATTTATTTCTCATTTTTTTTTCAGATGCATGATTTAAAATGGGGTGCTTCTTTTTATATTTTTCTTTTTTTCTTTAAAATCTGGGCCTTCAATGCCTGTTAGTACATATTCAACACCAACAGCCAACAATTATCACTTTTTTTTCTAGCCCAAGTGTTCATTTTTTTTTTAAGCTCCTTTTTGGTTGTTGTTGTTAAGGAACTGTGTTTATAATTCAAATTTCAGAGCTTCCTGGAACTGTAGAGGCCGTAGAGTTCATTCATTCCATTTGACTAATGAAAATATTGAGGCCCCAAAGTGAGATGCTTCATTCAGTTCCTATAGCTAATCTTCAGCAGAGGTGGGAGTGGAGGCAAGACTAGGACCCTTGCTCCAGACCAGGCGCTTTTGCCGTGGTCATCCCCTTCCTATTGACTTACCCTGCCTATTTTGGCTCCTTTCTTTGGGCTTTCTAGGACATAAAGTTATGGGAAATACAATTCCAAGCAACCCTGTTTAACTTGAGTTTTTTGTTTGTTTGTTTTTTAGCAGATAGCCTTTAGATATTAACCCTGCCTTAAAGAGTAGCCCATATCTCATTGATAGAAAAGCTCTATGCTGATCTTTATTTAATTCACTGTTTCTTAGGATCCTCATACTTTCCAGCTGGTTACTAATTATCAGGCAATATCCTCTTGAGCTCTCTCTATTTCTTAATTACCTTATTAATTGTATTCACATAAATTGATCTCTCTGACATTTGAAGTCTGACTCACTGAGGAAATAAGTGTAATATTCACAAGAGACTCCAACAATCTCACTACCTTTACTTATTATTTCCATTATTCAGACTGATATCACTAGAAGCCAGATGTGAATGCTTAGCTGAATTGGCCTTTATCCTAATTATAATTAGAATGTCCTTTAACAATTCTCTCTCACTCATCTTTCTTGCTTACTCAGATACACAAGACATATCAGTTCATATCCACCCTACCTGCACTCTTTAATCTTTAACACAGGGAATTTCCTCCCTGGTATTATCTTATGGTAATCCTTATTTGCAATTCAAGGTAACTATGGGGATATGGGGAGTAAACATGAATGTATTTTAGTTCTTTGGTTTTACTGTACACTGCACCCTAAGGACCCAATGGAGAAACCTATGCAATTTTATTAACCAATGTCACCCCGGTAAATTCAATTAACATTTTTTAAGTCAAGTTTTTATATACAAAGATAATTTCTTAATTGTGTGCTATTTTCCCCCTTCCTGACAAGGTACACTACCGTTTAACCCCACCTTTTCATTCAAGTTCCTCTTAACTTTTATGAAGTGATAAGAGTAAACAGGTTCTTGTACCTAAGTTAGTTATTGTTCCATACGGTCCTCTCTGTATTTGTATCTGTATTAGAAGTGGTTGGTAGGAAATTAGAGCTGAAAACTAGAGTTTCTATGGAAAAAAAAAGTATATTAAAAGGAATTAGAGAATTTCTATGCATGTTTATTAGTAGTTGGGAAAGTGATCCCTGATATTTTAGAAAGAAAGGAGTTATATAAAGTCAAAATGTCAATATTTTTATGGTTAGAAAAATGGTTACTTGGATGCCACTGATTGGAGTCTGAGTGACTGAGTCTCTCCATGTATCTCTGCACCTGCAGTTTCCATGGATACCACTATCTCAGCATACTCCTGACTGAGAACCTCTTTTCACTGCCTTGCCCAGTCACTCATCCAACCCAAACTGAGAACCTGGGTGTCATTCTCATGACTCCTCTTTTCTCCCTATTACCTGCAAAGCTGCTTCATCTAACCAGTAGTTGGGTTTATTTTAGTTTTGTTGATTGGCTTCCTTATTATCTTTCGTCTTTAACCTGTTTCTTCTAGTATTGCCACCTCGGCTCAGCTCCTCATCCTATTTTTCCCAATCTATTGCAGTGATCTCCTTTTTGATTTCAATGACATCTCACCTCCCATTGAATGACTTACAAGGCCCTCCATGACCAGACTTATTTAGTCATATCTCCACCACCCTTTCTCTCATCCTACACTTTAGCCATCTTGAACTAGTCATAGGTCTCCAAATCCCCCTAATGATTTTGTATCCCATTCCTTAGAATGTTCTCTTCTTCTTTCTTGGAGTGTCATTCTCACATATTTACCTGTCAAGCTCCAACTCATACTTCACAACTCAGCTCAAGCATCTTTTCCTAGAGGGGCATCCTGGAACCCCAGAGTTGATCATTCTCTTCATTGTGCCCCCTCTTTAATTTGTACATGCCTCATAATTACACTTATTAACTATATAGCAGTCTTTTATATGCCTATATTTTCTTTTAGAATGCAAATTCCTTGAAGGTAGGAAGTATTTTATTTTTCATTTTATTCATCTTCAGCATTTAGAGCGTTATCTTGCACAGTGATTTTCAACTGGTGTGCTGGAAGAATTTATAAAACATGCAATACCTGAGCAATATCTGACCATTTAGCAAGGGGCACTAACCTCTTTTCCCTTAAATTGTCTAGTGAAAAAAATAACAACCAACACAACAATAGCCATCCAGTGTGAATAATCAAAATTATACTTTTTTTTTGTCAGATCAGCAAAAAATATATTTTTGGTGTGCTGCAGAATTTTTGTAATTAGTTTATCTATGCAATGAGATGAAAAAGGTTGAAAATCACTAATCTGGCACAAAGTAGATTCCCAGTGAATATTATTTGAATGAAGGAGTCTGTGATATCTTGTGATTCCTTTAAGTTCCATTTATATATATAATTCATGATATTATACTTATTTTATTTTTTTAAATATATTGTATTGATTTTTTTACAGGGAGGAAGGGAGAGGAATAGAGAGTTAGAAACATCAATGAGAGAGAAACATCGATCAGCTGCCTCCTGCACACCTTCTATTGGGGATGTGCCCACAACCAAGGTACATGCCCTTGACTGGAATCGAACCTGGGACCCTTCAGTCCGCAGGCCAACGCTCTATCCACTGAGCCAAACCAGTTAGGGCTATACTTATTTTAGCTTTCAACATTGATTCAAATATTAAGGGCCAATTTGTGGTCCAATCATTTTTTTTTTTGTCAGCCTGCTTATGAGCCTGCCGTTCCTCTGAAACAGTGGAAGATGGGGTGGAGAAAAAACAGTCACCCTGTGAAACAAAGAATATGGTATAGTGTACCACCTGTCATGATATAGTGTAATGGGTAAGGGGTGTAAGGAGTAAAACTAACTTCAGTTTAAAGTTCCTCCCTTTATTCCACATGTGACTCCAGACATGCTTAGTTGAGTTTTCTGAGCCTCAAATTTGCCATCTGCACAATGCTAATAATAATAACACCCACCTTCCAAATTTGTGGTGAGGATTAAATCAGGTAACGTGTGTAAAACACTTACCATAGTCCTTGGCATTTAGTGAATTCCTAGTAAATGACAGTTGTTACCATTGTCATCACCCTCATTGTGTAAACCTCTGTAGAGCATGAGCAGGGAGAAGTGTAGCACTGCCTTCCTGCCACCAAGGGACTTCTTCTAAGAAAAGTGGACCAGGTTCCTTATCCAAACCATAGAACGGACTATTGTTTGAGTAACTTTTCTCAGCTCTCCCCAGGATGGTAGCTAACTAGTGCCATTCTTTGCACAGGAGAGGCATCCATTCATTATATGCAAACGATGCCTTAGGGCCGTGGTCGGCAAACTGCGGCTAGCGAGCCACATGTGGCTCTTTGGCCCCTTGAGTGTGGCTCTTCCACAAAATACCACATGCGGGCGGGCACACACGTACAGTGCAATTGAAACTTCATGGCCCATGCACAGAAGTCGGTATTTTGTGGAAGAGCCACACTCAAGGGGCCAAAAGGGCATTCATTTTCTCCCTTCCAATAGAGCAGGGTGACCACCAGAATCTGGCCTAAAATCAGTGGGCTGTTGCAATGGAAATGTACTAGTTAGTATTAGTAATGAAGTTTTCAAGAAACCCAGGAACACCTTGCATTAGCCAAAATAAAAGAGAAGGGTTTCTTTATATAGATTCTTTTAACTGCTTTGTGCCGCTAAGGTAGAGAAAAAAATTTTGTGGTCAAAAGACCATTGGACTAGAAGTCAGAAGAGCAGTTCAACAACTCACTCTGGAAGGGTGGTTACTTAGCTGTGCACCAAGAGCTACTATATTGCTACATGAGAGTTAAGACCCACGCTGTTGAGCACACTGATTCTTGAGTGTTTTAAGTCAGATCATATACATGAAAGTGTTTTACAATTTTTTGTTGTTGTTGTTAATCCTCACCTGAGGATATTTTTCCATTGATTTTTAGGGAGAGTGAAAGAGAGAGGGAAAGACAGAGAGAAACATCTATGTGAGAGAGAGACGCATCGATTGGTTGCCTCCTACACGTGCCCCAACCAGGGCCTGGCCAGGGAGGAGCCTGCAGCCGAGGTACACGCCCTTCCTTGACTGGAATCGAACTCGTGACCTTTCGGTCACAGTCCGACCCTCTATCCGCTGAGCCAAACCAGCTAGGGCTGTTTCACAATTTATAAAGTGCTGTACAAATCTTAGTTATTATGAAGACTATTATTCTGCTTTACTGCCATCCTGCTTCCTTCACCAGATGACACTAATCAGCCCAGATGCCTAACAGCAACTCAACTGGTTCAGAAATGAAGAAATGAGGTGTGTCCCTCCTCCCCGCTTTGTCTTTTATTCATGTGCTGCTGGGCTTCCTTTGGCCTTTTCATCGACTAGTGAAGATTTATTCATGTAACCCCAGTTGTTCTTTCTAACTGCTTTTCTGGAAAATGGTAAAAACTCAAAGCATCCATCAGCTGTTAGGCCATTTACCAAGCTCCCAGACCACAGGGAGTAGGCCAGAAAGCCCAAATGAGTCTTTTAATGTGCTAAATGGAGTTATCTTTTCATTTTTCTTTGTAGGTTGGAAACATGAGTGAATTTAGCTATTATTATTATTATTTTTTTGATATAAGCTAGCTATTTTATAAAATTGAGTCTGTATTTTAGGTTGGAAACATGAATGAATTTAGCTATTATTATTATTATTTTTTTTTTTTTTTTGGATATAAGCTAGCTATTTTATAAAATTGAGTCTGTATTTACTACTAGATTCCCCTTCTGGTCATTTGTGTATGCTCTCTTTTTAGAGCATCAGAAACAAAGGTAGATTCCAGGCCAATTACCTTAATGGAGATCAAGTTAACAAAGAATAGGCCTTTCTCACTAACCCACTGTTAGAAAAAACACACAAAAAACACGTTACCTCACCTCCAATAGCATTTAAAATAGAGTTAGGTCTTACCTACTCCCAGAAAACAAAATTTGTCCTTTTATTCCAACCAAACTGTTTTATACTCACTAACTCCCAGGTATGCCATTTCTGCTTCTTTATTTTTGTTTGTCCTGGCCTTCCACTTGGTACCCCCATCTTTCCTTTCTCACCACGGAAAAATGAAAAGCCACCAATTAAACAAGAAGCCATCAATTGAAGCTCTGCTTCTTTAATGCTTTCCCATCCTCTCCAGCTCCCATTTGAATCCTCTTTCTCTTTCCCCCAATGCTATTTATTGTTCATATTATATATTTTATAAACTATTGCTAAAAGTCCTATCTTATTTTATTTGGTAACTTTAAAAATAATTCTATGAGTTCTTTTTTTCCAACCCAAATGACAAGAACCATATCTTAAATGTTATTTCTTGGTACAAAATTTTAGCTGGACTTATAATTATTATACAAATTGATTATTATTGCTATTTTACTGCATACTGTTACCATTGTTATTATTAATACCTGTGAATTTACTGATGATAACTGAAGGTCCAGTGGAGACTATGGGTTGTCCCTGAACTCACTTGTACATGTGGGGGTGCAATTGACTGCACCATTGCACTAGGGAAAGAAATGCTCAGAAAACAATGTGACAACATACCTGCTTTTAAATTGGTGAAGGCTGTGAATTTTAAAATTATAGGCATGTCAGCAAATTATTTGTGTTAATATTTTGACTTAACCACAAAGCCTCTTATTAAGGACTTCAACTTATTAAGAAACTAAAATAGCGGGGGGTTGAGGGGTCAATCGGGGAAAAAGGAGACATATGTAATACTTTAAACAATAAAAAATAAAAAGAAACTAAAGTAGTCCCTTTCTGGCTCCCTTAGGAGAAATATGAACAAATAGATGGGCCTTCCCTGGACTGGCAACCAGAGCCCTGACAGAGCTTGTAAGTTTTACTGGCCACACCTCTGGACTCGCCTAGAACACAGGTTCTGCTGCCCAGTTTCCCTGGGGAGATGCAGCTCGAAATAACAAAGCTGGAGCCTATCTTTATTGTACCATTCATTGCCTTTCCTTAGGAGGCACAATATCCAGTAGTACTAACACCATAAGTTAAGGTCTATTCATCATGTCCCTAAAATTTTCTGCTCTTAACATAGCTGCACAGTTAATGTCCAGATCCATTTCAACTACATCGAACCAAAAAGCTTCTGCACAGCAAAGGAAACTATCAATAAAAGGAAAAGGCAATCTACAGAATGAGAGAAAATATTTGCAAATCATATATCTGATAAATGGTTCATATTCAAAACATATAAGTGAAATTTATAAATATTTAAAGAAATGAAACTCAATAGCAAAAACAAAAACAAAAAAAAGCCCAAAAACAAACAATCCAATTAAAAAATGGGCAGAAGAACTGAATAGACATATTTTTCAAAGAAGACATACAGATAGCCAACAATACACATTAAGGTGCTCAACATCACTAATCATTGAGGAAATGCAAATTAAAATCACAATGATATATTACCTCACACCTGTTAGAATGGCTATCATAAAAAAGACAATAGATAACAAATGCTGGTGAGGATATGGAGAAAAAGGAACCCTTGTGCTTTGTTGGTGGGAATATAAACTGGTGCAGCCGCTATGGAAAATAGTATGGAGGTTTCTCAAAAAATTAACAATAGAATTACCATATGATCCAGCAATCCCACTTCTAGGTATATATTCAAAGGAAATAAAATCACTATCTCAAAAAGATATGTGCACTGCTATGTTCATTGCAGCATTATTTACCATGGCCTAGACATGGAAATAACCTGTGTCCATCAACAGATGAGTGGATTAAAAAATGTGAGATATACAGGGTGTCCCAAAAAATGTATACACACAAAATGAATTATTATAAAGTCAGTGTTTATCAACAAACAGTTCATTTTCAAAATTAAGTGAGACATCAGCTGTAAAAGTGTGTATACATTTTTTTTGGGACACCCTATCCTATATAATAAAGAGCTAATATGCAAATGGTCATCATGCCCTCACGCTGTCACACCATAACGGCTCAGACACCCAACACTGGGGAGAGAGGAATGGGGGCCAGCCAGGCACAAATGAACTCAAAAGAGAGGAATGGGGACCAGCCAAGCACAAATGAGCTCATGAGAGAGGAATGGGGACCAGCCAGGAGAGGGACAAGCCGCCCGCCCCACAGTCCTGGGGACCAGTGGCTGCGCCTGCACCTGTGGCCCGGTCTGGGAGAGGGACAAGCCACATGCCCTGTTGTCCCTGGCGCCAGTGGCTGTGCCTGCACCTGCAGCCCAGCCTAAGAGAGGGATAAGCTGCACACCCTGCAGTCCAGGGCACCTGCGGCTGAGGCCTGGGCGAAGCCGCCTGCCCACAGTCCCCTGTGGCTGCACCCAGCCCGGGCAAAGCCGGCCTGGATCCTGGGTGCAAGCAGCTGGCCAGAGGGAGGGAATCCCGAGTTCTGGGTGCCTGTGACCGGCTGGAGGAGGAAATCCTGGGTCCTGGGTGTGGGGCGGTAGAAGTGGTTAGGAGTGATCAGGCCAGCAGGGGAGCAGTTAGGGGCAATCAGGCAGGCAGGCAGAGGGGTTAGGGGCTATCAGGCAGGCAGGCAGGCAAGCAGCGATCCTGGATTGTGAGAGGCAGTCACACATCCCCTGAGGGCT
>NW_005363247.1:7615177-7617362 GCF_000412655.1 Myotis brandtii
CTCACCCAGGCTGGCCAGGCACTCCTCTATAATAAAAGGGTAATATGCAAATTGACTCTAACAGCAGAACGACTGGGAATGACTGGTCACTATGACACACACTGACCACCAGGGGGCAGATGCTCAATGAAGGAGCTGCCCCCTGGTGGTCAGTGTGCTCCCACAGGGGGAGCTCTGCTCAGTCACAAGCCAAGCTGACGGCTGCCAGTACAGCAGTGGTGGTGGGAGCCTCTCCCGCCTCCTCAGCAGCGCTAAGGATGTCTGACTGCAGCTTAGGCCTACTCCCCGCTGGCAAGTGGACATCCCCCGAGGGCTCCCAGGCTGCCAGAGGGATGTCTGACTGCCAGCTTAGGCCTGATCCCCCAGGGAGCGGGCCTTAGCCAGCAGGTGGTCATCCCCCGAGGGGTCCCAGACTTCGAGAGGGCACAGGCCGGGCTGAGGGACCCCTCTGAGTGCACAAATTTTTGTGCACTGGGCCTCTCGTAATAATATAACATATTAAATATAGCCATTAAAAAGAAGGCATGCTGCTATTTGCAAAAACATGGGTGATCTTAGTGCATTATGCTAAGTGAAATAAGTCCAGAAAAGACAAATATTGTATGATCTCATTTATATGTTGAATCTAAAAATAGGGAACTTATAGATAAAGGAAATAGATTAGTGTTTGCCAGAGGCAGAGGATTAGGGGTGGGGGAAATGGGTTAAGAAGGTCAAAAGGTACAAATGTTTAGTTATAAGACAAATAAGACCTGGAGCTACAATGTACAGCATGGTGACCTGTTATTTGAAAGTTGCTAAGAGAGTAAATCTTTTTTTTTTTTTTTTTAAATCCTTATTGTTGAAAGAATTACATATGTCTTCCTTTTTTCCCCATTGACTCCTTTTAGCCTGCCCCTGCCTCCTGCCCCAGGCCTTCACCACCCTATTGTCTGTGTCCATGGGTTATGCATATATGCATACAAGTTCTTTGGTTGGTCTCTTTCCACCCACTCACCCACCCCCGCCTTCCCTCTGAGATTCCACAGTCTGTTCCATGCTTCTATGTCTCTGAAACCATTTGTTAATCAGTTTATTTTGTTCATTAGATTCTACATATGAGTGAGATCATGTGATACTTGCATTTCTCTGACTGGCTTATTTCACTTAGCATAATATTCTGCAGGCCCTTCCACGCGTCTCAAAGGACAAGAGATCCTTCTTCTTTATAGCTGCACTAGAGGCCTGGTGCATGAAATTCAACCTGCCTGTGCCCTCTTGTAGTCCGGGACCCCTAGGGGGATGTCTGCCTGCCTGTTTGCTGCTCCTTACCACTAGCCTCGCTGCCCCTTAGTGCTGACAGGGAGGCAGGAGAGGCTCCTGCCACCGCTGCTGCACTCGCTAGCCATGAGCCTGGCTTCTGGCTGAGTGGCGCTCCCCCTGTGGGAGTGCACTGACTACCAGAGGGCAGCTCCTGCATTGAGCGTCTGCCCCTTGGTAGTCAATGCGCATCATAGCGACTAGTCATTCTGGTCATTCCACCATAATGGTTGCTTAGGCTTTTATTATATAGACTAGGGGCTCAGTGCACAAATTCGTGCACCTTGAAAGGAACTGTGGGTTGCGAGGCTACGGTAGGCACAGGGGCGGGTCTTGGCCCATCCTACATGCCCCCCTGTCCCCTCCCATTGTGGCCCCCAGTCCCCTGTCTGCTGGCAGCCCCACTCCTGCTGCCGCTGCTACTACACACTGACAGTGCCGGCCCCGCTCGCACCCGCTGACAGCGCAGAGCGATTGGGGCCGGCGCCAGCAGTAGGTGCAAGTGGGGTTGACGCGGTCAGTGGGTGCGAGCAGCGGCAGCTGCTGTGATCACCCCTCAGGAGCAGGGGGAGGTGGAGAAGCCCTCAAGGGCAATCAGGGCCAACAGCTGCCGTTTGCACCCGCTGATGGCGCCAAGTGATTGGGACTGGCACCAGACACAGGCAGCGGGTGCGAGTGGGGCCAGCACAGGCAGCAGCTGTGAGCGCTGGGCGGGACTGTGGTGCGTCCCTCAACCCGCCTGTGCCCTCTTGTAGTCCAGGACCCCCCTCACAGTCAGGAACCTCCACTCCTTAATGCCTGCCTGTCTGTTTGCTGCTCCTTACCACTCGGCTCGCTGCCCCTTAGTGCTGACAGAGAGGCAGGAGAGGCTCCTGCCACTGCCGCT
>NW_005363247.1:7617622-7632675 GCF_000412655.1 Myotis brandtii
GAGAGAGAAACATCAATCAGCTGCCTCCTGCACACCCCCAACTGGAGATGTGCCCGCAACCAAGGTACATGCCCTTGACCTGAATCGAACCTGGGACCCTTCAGTCCATAGGCCGATGCTCTATCCACTGAGCCAAACTGGTTAGGGCTGTACCACAGCTTTTTTATCCACTCATCTGCTGATGGGCACTTGGGCTATTTACAGATCTTAGCTATTGTAGATTGCGTTGCTGTGAAGATAGGAGTGCATACGGTCTTTCTGATTGTTGTTTGGGTTTCTTAGGCTATAGTCCAAGAACTGAGATCATTGGGTCAAATGACAGTTCCATATTTAATTTTGGGGGGAAACTCCATACTATTTTCCATAATGGCTGCACCACTCTGCATTCCCCCCAGCAGTGTATTAGGGTTCCCTTTTCTCCACATCTTCACCAGCACTTGTCATTTGTTGATTTGTTGATGGCAGCCATTCTGACAGGTGTGAGGTGATACTCATTGCCATTTTAATTTGCATCTCTCTGATGATCAGTGACTTTGAGCATTTTTTCATATGTCTCTTGGCCATCTGTCGGTTCACTCTGGAGAAGTGTCTATTTAGGTCGTTTGCCCATTGTTAAATTGGATTATCTTCCTTTTGTTAAGTTGTATGAGTTCCTTATATATTTTGGATATTAAACCTTTATCAGATGTATCATTGCCAAATGTTCTCCCATACAGTGGGATCCCTTTTCATTTTGTTGATGGTTTCTTTTGTTGTGCAGAAACTTTTTATTTTTATGTAGTCCCATTTGTTTATTTTATCCCACAGTCTGTTCCATGCTTCTATGTCTCTGGATCTATTTTTTTTTCCACCAGTTTATTTTGTTCATTAGATTCAACAGATGAGTGAGATCATGTGATACTTGTCTTTCTCTGGCTGGCTATTTCACTTAGCCTAATACTCTCCAGGTCCCTCCATGCTATCTCAAAGGGTAAGAGATCCTTTCTTTTCACTGCTGCATAGTATTCCATGGTGTAAATGAACCACAGCTTTTTTATTTACTCATCTACTGATGGGCACTTGGGCTGTTTCCTGATCTTAGCTACTGTAAATTGCACTGCTATGAACATAGGGGAGCATATATTCCTTCTGACTGGATCTACTCGTAGAAGTGGGATCACTGGATCAAGTGGCAGATCCATATTTAATTTTTTGAGGAAACACCATACTGTTTTCCATAAAGGCTGCACCAGCCTGCATTCCCACCAGCAGTATACAGGGTTCCCTTTTCTCCACATCCTCACCAGCGCTTGTCATTTGTTGATTTGTTGATGGCAGCCATTCTGACAGGTGTGAGGTGATACTCATTGCCATTTTAATTTGCATCTCTCTGATGATCAGTGACTTTGAGCATTTTTTCATATGTCTCTTGGCCATCTGTCGGTTCACTCTGGAGAAGTGTCTATTTAGGTCGTTTGCCCATTGTTAAATTGGATTATCTTCCTTTTGTTAAGTTGTATGAGTTCCTTATATATTTTGGATATTAAACCTTTATCAGATGTATCATTGCCAAATGTTCTCCCATACAGTGGGATCCCTTTTCATTTTGTTGATGGTTTCTTTTGTTGTGCAGAAACTTTTTATTTTTATGTAGTCCCATTTGTTTATTTTCTCTTACCCTAGGAATTTTATCTGCAAACATATTGCTACAAGAAATGTCTGAGATTTTGCTGCCTATGGTTTCTTCTAGGATTTTTATGGTTTCATGACTTACATTTAAGTCTTTTATCCATTTTGAGTTTATTTTTGTGTATGGTATAAGTTGGTGATATAGTTTCATTTTTTTGTATGTATCTCTCCAATTTTCCCAACACCATTTGTTGAAGAGACTGTCTGACTCCATTATATGTTCTTGCCTCCTTTGTCAAATACTAATTGAGCATTATGGCTTGGGTCAATTTCTGGGGTCTCTGTTCTGTTCCATTGATCTTTATACATGTTTTTATGCCAGTACCAGGCTGTTTTGAGTACAGTGGCTTTGTAGTATAACTTGATATCTGGTATTGTGATCCCTCCAACTTTGTTCTTCTTTTCTCAAGATTACTGCAGCTATTTGGGGTCTTTTTTTGTTCCATATAAATTTTGAAGTATTTGTTCTAGCTCTGTGAAATATGCCACTGATATTTTAATAGGGACTGCATTGAATCTATAGATTGCTTTGGGTAGTATGGACTTTTAATGATATTAATTCTACTAATCCATGAACACAATATATTCTTCCACTTGTTTATATCTTCCTCTATCTCTTTTTTCAGCATCCTATAGTTTTCTGAGTACAAGTCTTTTACCTCCATGGTTAAGTTCATTACTAAGCATCTTAATTTTTTTGTTCCAATGATAAATTGGATTGTTTTTTAGTTTCTATTTCTCAGAATTCATTATTAATGTATAAAATGCCATCGATTTCTGGATGTTAACTTTGTATCCTGCTACAGTGCCAAATTCATTTATTAAATCTAGTATTTTTTTGATGGAATCTTTAGGGTTTTCCATGTACAATATCATGTCATCTATGAATAATGACAATTTTACTTCCTTCTTTCCAATTTGGATGCCTTTCATTTCTTCTTCTTATCTGATCGCTATGGCTAGCACTTCCAGTACTATGTCGAACAGGAGTGGTGAGAGTGGGCATCCCTGTCTTGTTCCTGTTCATAGGGGAAATGGTTTTAGTTTTTTCCCATTGAGTATGATATTGGCTGTAGGTTTGTCATATATGGCCTTTATTATGTTGAGTTATGATCCTTCTATTCCCACTTTGCTGAGAATTTTTATAAAAAATGGACGTTGATTTTGTCTAATGCTTTTTTTGTATCTATTGATATGATCATGTGATCTTTGTCTTTCAGTTTGTTTATGTGATGTATCACATTTATTGATTTGTGAATATTGTACCAGCCTTGCATCCATGGAATAAATCCCTCTTGGTCATGGTGTATGATCTCTTTAATATATTGTTGTATCCAATTTGCTAATTTTGTTGAGGATTTTAGCATCTATCTTCATCAGGGATATTGGCCTGTAATTCTCACTGAGCGAGTAAATCTTAAAAGTTCTCATCACAAGAAAAAAATTGTAACTATATGAGGTGATAGATGTTAACTAAAATTGCAACTTGATGAGGTGATGGATGTTAACTAAGCTTATTGTGGTAATCATTTTGGAATATAGACATATCACATCATATTGTACATCTTGGACTAATACAATGTTATATGTTATTTATATCTCAATAAAACTGGGGAAACTACACAAGGCTTTAAAATTTGCTCTTTGAAACTTGATCTTTTGATAAATTCTCTAAGGAAAACCCAGGGACTTTGAGTAGCAAAACAATTTAAATAAAAAGTTTATAAAGCCAGTTGAATCAGATTTTCCCTCAGGTTTGTTTGTAGGAGATAAGGACCTTTACTAGTCTCACCCACTGGATGAAACTCATTAGGGAGGAACCAATAGACTCCACGCTTGTGAGAGGCCGAGCAGCCTGGCTGAATGCTGCTTCTATCCATTCCTAAACTTATAGGGCACTTTGAACTTTAACGTTTAAACTTTCTTTGCATAAAATAATCTTATGTCGAACCCTACTAATTTTAATATTGAACATTATTAATTATCGAAAATTTGATACTATTGAAAGATCTATGTACCCAGCAATTGGGTATTAGTTAAATTATGTTATATCAAGACTGTTGTATACTGTGATTATATGCACTAAGAATTTAAAAAAACAAAAAGATCTAACTATTTCAGAGATGATGCTGATGATCCAGAGCCTTTCTTTGTTAGCAAATTATTTCTGAGATGTTCGTTACTCCCCATTTATTGAAGGATTTCTTTTTTCCTTTAAGATTAATCCCAAGAATCCCTGACAAGGTCCCTGTACCCACCAACCTCTGCTTTGTGCAAAATAGGCTCTGGACAGAGATTTGTTAAGTTAAATTCTTTAAGAAGCATAACTCTATTTTCTGAGTTGGGTAAGAGATGTCTTAAAATTTTAACATTTCTTTCTTTATAAAACATTATTATAACCATAAAGAATGGGCTAACTTGATTTCATAATGAATTATCCACCTCTTGTCTTTCTCTCCAGGGTCTTAATTATATTTGCCAAAGAAATATGAGCCAGAAATGACTTGTTAATGCCCAAATAACTAGAATGTCCTGCTTTGGGGGTATTTCTGTATACCCTGTTGAACCATTTGACATTGCCAATATGTGGCCATTTTTTTAATTTACAAAAGTGGCAAATTTATGTGGTTCCTCCCCATGTCTGGTAAGAGTTAGCTTGACTTGCAGACGTGGACAGAAGGAGGCACTTCCCCTGGCCTCTCCCCCTCCCCCATCTCTGTGCCAACAAGGAAGGAGAGTTAATGCCAGCTTGACTCTCTCATTTAGCTCAGTAAGTACAGGGTGACTATGGTGGTGTCTCCAGGGGGCTTCACTTTATGGGCAAATGTGCCAATTTTGGATTTTTAATTGTTGTTATCTTTTTAATAGCTCATCATTTTATTATTGCTTCTTCTCACCCCTGTGTTCCCCAGTTCCCCTTCAGTTTATTGGCCTCTGTACTTTTTTAGAAGGCAATCAGACCATGCTCTTAAGAAGCCTCTAACAGCCATTCTGTAGCTTCACTTAATAGTTTCATGAAGAATTTTCTTTTCTGTCAAAGCTAATGGAGGTATGTGGTAGGAGTTATGCAAATCTAGTTTGTGAACATCCAAGAATTCTTCTATGATTTAATAACAGCAAACGTCATTTACTGTATAGATTCTGCATGCAGGGCTCCCTTCTTCCAAGGAGGCAGCCTATTATTTATGAGTGTGTGGACCCTGGAGTTGCTTTGGGAAAAGGTGAACAACACATAGGTGCTCAGTATTGACAGAGGAACAAGGAAGGCAATAACTTCTGTGCCTACTTGCTGTCACTGACCCACCTTTATGCCCGTTTACTTCCCTGTGATCCTCTGCCTATTATAATAATACAAAAAGAGACGAGAAAGTGACCTTAGAAGTCATCTGGGACACGGTTGTTGACACTTACAAATCAGAAGAAAAGTATGGATTCTTTATCCAGAAAAGTCCAATTATATAATTACCACATTTTGAATTTGATTTTAGAGGTTTTATGTGGCCCTTACAGAATCTGTGGACCCCAGGTTAAGAATCCATGACTCAGGAGTCCTACTGCCTAATTTACAAGTGGGAAGACTGAGGACTAGACTTTCTCCAGAATATAAAACTTTCAATCATAAATGGAGAGAGGCTCAAACTCAGCTCTAGTATAGCCACTTTTAGTTCTCTGCTCTTTCTTTGAGTGTCAGGCTAGATGCCTCATTCTCATTCCCTGCCTTAAATGCAGAACTCCATAAAATTGAGCTATAGGAGGGGATAGGAGAAGTTGACAGAAGGGGAGTTTTGTGGGATCCCCCACTTCTAACCCATGCAACCAGGAGATGCAGGCAGAGACTTCACCAAGAGCATTGATGAACTTGGTCAATTAGTTGGAAAAAAATTGTTTTTTTAGACAAAATATAAAATAAGTCATGTTTTTAGTTTTTTATTGGATCAGTTGGCTTGTGCTCTATTGCAGTTTGTCTGTTATTTCTATATATTCAACAACACTAAAATAGGTCTCTTTCTTCTTGCTTTTATTTATCTTATTCTGAAGAAAAACCAGCTGAAACAAAGGTCAGAGTTTAAGGAAATTCTTTCATTGGCAACATCAAATATTTACTGAATTTCTACTTTATCCCGGCACTGAACCAAGTTATTATCTCTGCCTAGTGTGTTTAGAGACAGAAATGTCACCGATTTGGAAGGCTTTTCCATGGTAGAGATTACAATGGATTAAATCCTTGTCTAACTGGTTTTGCTTTTTCAGTCTTAAATGATGAAGAGATGAAGAGGAAAGATGAGAGTATAGCAATTCATGGGCAAAGAATGTCTTGTCACATACGAACATTCATGTGGCTTTCCTCTTGTGGTTCAGCATGTCCCTGGAAGAGGCTGGGAGAGTCACTCCTCACACTTTGCTCTTCCTTCTGCAGGTCTTTCTTAGGAACCAGATCCTATACATGACCTGGGATTGAGGAGGCCCCAGATTCCCCCAATTGTAACATGAGAATATGAAATACACCCATCTGGAAAGTTTAAACAAGAGATCAAGAAAGAGGCCCTCTACACAGGAAATAAAACAAAACAAAAACAAACCTCCAGGTATCCACACAGGGTAGGAGAATTCACACCATTTATTGTAACAGGAAGCTCCAAACCCTGCCTTTTCTTCCTGGCACTCAGGGTGAGATCAGCTGACTGCAGCTGGCACTGCTTGGGAAGACCCTAGGCAGTGTTTCCCAGATTTCCGGCTGTTGTATATGACCTTCATTATTTTTGTCAGGATAATTTTCTCTAAATTGACTGAGACTTTTCTTTTTAACTTAAGTAAACTTTTTCATTACAAATGGAAAACCAGTATTGTTTATTATAACCAATCACTTAATAATAAACCTGTAACTATTAAATAAAAATTACTGTGCGCCTTTAAAATCAGTTAGCATACAGAATGTATTCACCCTCCCTTCCTTTGAGATACCCTGGTCCTGGAGATCCCAGAAACTGAGGCGTACGTCCCAGCTTGGAGACAGAAGGAGCGAGGACAGGGAACTCTAGGAATGCAATGTGATGGGGTGCTTTTAGTTCCAGGTGTAAATCTGGGTGAGGATAAGCAAGAAAACTGCCCGGCTCACACAGCAAGCTGGTGTGGGCCTTTGCTGGCTCTGCCCAGCCTGTTTTCTCCTCCCCACCTAGCTGCGTCTCCTGGCTTCGGCCCCACCTGTGCCTTGGGGTTCAGCCACAGTTTCCTTTTGGCCTCAGTGTGGATTTCTGCTTTGGTTCTTGCTGTTTGGCCTTCTTTTTCCTGAAGGGCCTGGTGCTTGGACTGCCAGTTTTAAAAGGGAAGCCCTAGTCTTTTTATAGCTTCTCTCCCTGTCATTCCCTGGTTCCATTAATATCCCATTAGCTAAGTGCAGAGTGCTGCTTTCCCTCCTTCCCCGGCCTGAAGCAGTGACCCAGTTAACAGGAGGCAGGAGCGCAGGGCTCCTGTGCTTCTGTCAGCACTTCCAGGTCTCAGTGTGGGCCCAAGTTGAGTGACCTGTACAGGGTGTTCTTGATGGGGATTTAATACAGGGAGGTGTTTGCTGTTTTCCGCGCAGTCAGATGAAGAGCTGAGTGTGTGCAAAAGAAGCTTGGGAAAAGGAAAAAAACAGAATGAGCAGGTTTCCTGTTGATTTAAGCTCCGTGGGTGCCTGGGCAAGCCCCTGGGCTATGCAGAGGCCTCAGTTCCTTCTGAGTAAGTGAAGTGGGTGAAAGGGACTGAAGTCCTAGGGCCTTCTCAACTTTGATTCTGCAGTGTGCCCCCCCCCCCCACCTTCCCTGAACAGCAGCAGCTGAGACCAGCAGCTGCCTATTCTGGCTCCGGGACAGCCTCCTGGTGTCAGGTGGGGCCAGGGACAAAGTCCAAGGCTGAGGTGCCTCTGTCCCACTGCTGGAGGTCAGCTGTGGGAATGAGGCTGGGCTGACCAAGCTGCTCTCACCTTTAGTGGTGAGACTTGAAGCCAGGGCAGCTCTGTGCAGTGCAGCAGCTCTGGGTCAGGATGGGGTGGGGGGCAGGGGATGCAGCTAAGTGGGGAGGAGAGAACAGGCTGGGCAATCGGTGATCACCCGAGGCGGGTGCGGAGAACAGCAGTATGGAAGAAACACAGTGGAACCTAGAATAGAGAGTTCAGCAGATCCCTTCCCATATCAACATTCTATTCCAAGAGTCTAAAGACTCCTTATTTAACAATGAGTTTATGTGTCTCAAACCCTCACTTCCACATCCATTCCATACTCTCGTTATTATTAGCAAACTTTCTACCTACTTTGTCCAGAAAATTGAGCTGTATTGACAAAGTTTCTCCTGGATACTTGGGTGCAAAAATGTCATACTGCCCTTAAAAAAAAAAAAAAAATCAAGTCCAACATTCTCCTTCCAGAGCGGCAATGCTCAGGAGCAGGCACCATGGGAGCCCTCTCTCAGGCACCCCCGGAAGACTGCTCAGTCCAGAAAAATTGGGAGAGTCCTCCCCTTCCCAGTCTACCACAGTTACAGCTTAGTTGTTTATTGTCTAGGCCCGGATGTGTAGTCTAAGAGTGGAGTCCCATCCCCAAACCCATCTACCCAACTCCATGCTTCCACCAACTCAGGCAAGGTGGCAAGGTTTTCAGGACCCCTCACAACCACATGCCACCTCTTTCAGAGATCTGACATCTTCAAGGAACCGCTTCACAGAAAGGCCTGGCTTTTAGCCTCTTGCCCAGCTTGCTACCACTGGCCCTGTTTTCTATCCCAGGAAAGCCATCCCCAAGGTCTTGCACTCACCTTCTTCAATACCAGCTCTACCTTCACTTCTAGGTATGAACATAGATAAACAGTTGGCAGTATAACGACCATTTATAGAATCCCAATTAAATCACCACTTCAAAGAAAAGCAAGGGAGCTGTCATTCTGCTCTCCCAGAAACTTGCTTTCAGTCCCAGAAACATAAAAGCCATGCTAACCCTTTGAGGCAAGACCAGGAAAACACAACACAATGTCTGCCTTGATCATTAGTGGGATGATCAATAGTAAGAGCAATTTTAAAAATATTCTCAATAAATTATCCTGCTACAGAGGCAATTTAACATGAAGCCCCTCAATTTCTTGCCTCCTCCACTCCAAACTGAGCTGCACCCACAGCCCTCATTACCTTTCTTCCGTTTCAGATGTTGTGCCCCTTTCATTCTGGGCCCGCCCAGTTGTACTTGCCAAAATCAGGCTCCACAGCCATCCTCCTCCTTGAAGCATCATCCTTTCCTCCCACAGGGTCATGCTCCCTTCACACTATAAGCTTATTTGTCTCCCTGCCATTCTTTTATTTTTTTTAATTTTTAAAAATTGATTTTAGAGAGGAAGGGAGAGGGAGAAAGAGATAGAAACATCAATGATGAGAGAGAATCATTGATTGGCTGCCCCCTGCACGCCCCACACTGGGGATTGAGCCCGCAACCCAGGCATGTGCCCTGACTGGGAATTGAACCTGGGACCCTTCAGTCCGCAGGCCGACGCTCTATCCACTGAGCCAAGCCAGCTAGGGCTCCCTGCCATTCTTGAAAAATAAATCTATCTATGGTCTCATGTCCCCTGGAAAATGTTCCCTGTCTTCTTCCCTCTTATCCAAACTTCTTAAAAGAGTGACCTGTGCTCGGAGTGACCACGGCATGTGCCTTTCACTCATCCTGCATCCTGGTGCACTGGCTTCTGCTCTGGTTCAGGCCACTGTATTCTCCTACTTAAATCCAATGGACATTTTCCAGTCTTTGTGTTGCTCTATTTTTCTGGGCATTTGGCATGTTGATTACATGTACCACCACTCCCAAAAGTAATACACTTTCCCAGTTTGTCTCATTCCTTCCTGTTCCTCCTTAATCATGAGCTTCTCTCTCTGCACCCACTACTTACATGTTAGTGTCACTGCTCTTTTCATAGCTGGTACTCACCTTGGGTGAATTTATCCACACTCAGGATTTATATGCTAATGATTCTCTAACTCGATCTCCAACTCAGATTTCTTCCCCCAGCTTCAGACTCACCAATTCCATTACCTGCCAGGCACCTTCACTTGTGTCCTCTTCCGGTATTTCAGATTTGATTTCTCAGAAACTAAGTAACATTTCCCTCCAATCTCTCTCTGTTTGTTGTTTCATCTTCTCTTTACCCGGTGACCAAAGTTATAAAATATGAGCCTTGACTTTTCTCTTTTCCTCATCTCTTCATTACAACCTAATGGTTTTCTCTCCTATGAGTTTCTCAAATCCGTCCTCCAGTCTACTCCTATATCAAATGTACCTTCTCTTGCCTGGAAAAATACACCAGCCTCCTAACTGGCCTCCTGGTTTCTAAACCTGCTCCCTTCCATTCTGCTCTTTCCAGAGCTATCAGAATGATCCAAATAATGCACTTTTGATCCCATGGCTTCCTGGCATCGACATGAGGAAGTTTAGCTTCTTTTCCAGGCATGCGTGGCCCTCCGTGGTGGTCTCTTGCCTACTTCTCAGGCCATGGTTTGGATTCCAGCAACAGCAGCACTCACTGGCAGTAGTTCTCTGCACGCATCCATTCTCCCTCTGATCTTTGCTTCTGCCTTAAAATTAAATGTTTTCCTTCTGAGTGTTAGGTTGGTCTCACAAAGGAAGTTTCAAGTTCATTTTATGTTAAATATTAGAGCCTGTGTGTTTGGGAAGGGAAGGGAGACCAGAAGAAGCCCTCCCAGCCACATACACATCTCAGTCTCTTCCTCCCCTACACAGGGTCCCGGGCCTGAGTTATTTGTGTGTCAGTTTGATTTAGAGCTGTTAATAAGTATGTCAAACATTTCAGGTTTTCACTGAAGGGAGTTCTTCTAAACTCAGGGAATCTGTTACAAAGAGAGCACTGCCCTCTAGAGGTGGCTTCCTGGGAAAGAACACATCAAATCCACAATATTAAAGCATCATGTCGTTTCTCAAGTGAAGCAAATTTTATAGAAAGACCTATATTGTGACTGCTATCACTCCAGATGGTGCTTTCCAAGATAACTAGTTCTGATTTGTAATGTTTTATTTACTTCAACAGTAGTGTTTGGGGAGAACACACACAATGCACTAATAGAGGACTCAAATTCTGTGGGAGCCCTGGTTCTCCCATTAATGTCTGTGAGCTTAGCTCTCTCATCGGTTAGTCAAAGGCAACAAGATACCATCCAGAAAACCGAATCATCAGAAAGTATATTTGGGGAATAAAACTAGAAACAGAAACGTCAGTAAATATTTCTTATACACTAAGTATATGTAAGGCACTAGCCTAGGAGCTGTTTTGCAGAAGTTGTGTGCTTCATTTGATCTTTAGAAATTTAAATGAAAAATATTTGAAAAAAACATTTGGAAAACACTTAAGGTTTCAATTTAAATGGATGAGTTTAATCCTGATACCATGAAAACCTGAAAATGAAACTGAGCTAAAACAAAAGTAAAACTTAATCTGGAGTTTCCAAGAATCTATTCCAATATGAAAGCAAAAATGAATCTTAGACACACACACACACTCACTGCAATTTGCCATTAAGCTCTGGCATAAACCCCCTTTAGTCCCTGATTTCCCCGCTCCTTATTTTTAACCAAGAGAAGTAAAAGGAAGTCTTTTATTTAATGATAAGATCTCTATATATCTATGGAATAATGATTGGTGATAGGTAACATTATATTTATTATCTTACAATGGCAATTGACTCGTGAGAATTTCTTAGTATGCTAGAGAAAGGGAAACATGATTAGGACACCATTTATGTTCGTAGTCACACTGGGAGGAAGATGCCCCAAAGCCCAGAACACGGGAGCTGGGAGAAGGAGGAACTGGGGACATCGGGTGAATCTTCTGTTGTGCAGGGCGCCACATCTGTGTGCTATGCTTACAATGCTTCTGTGCAGTGCAACATTGATGCCCTCTTTGGCATCCAACTCCTTAGATGAAAGATACCGCCACGATCAGAGCTGGACGGCTGTGTTAGGAGACCAGCACCCTGAATGGACTGAATGTAGAAATCTTTGGACCTGATTTCTGACATCAAGCCAATCACTTTACCTCTTTCTTCACCAGTTTTGTGTCTCTGACTTTACAAAGTCCTGTGCACATGATCAGAGAGATATACCTAAGAGAGTACCCCATACATTTTGAACACATACAAGACATTTTTTACTTGAAATTCTTATGATTTTTAGCCTAGACTGCTCAGAATTCCTTGCTGAAGGCACAGCTAGAAAATAAATTTTAAAATGAGAAATGAAGGAAGTGAACACTTTACTAATAGTGTCCATATTTTTGTTACTGAAAGTTGTGGCATAACCATTGCCAGACCACAATCATTAGTTAATTCTCAGCATCATCTTCCAAGTGTTAGGCTGAAAACAGCAAAACGACAGAAACCAAAAGCAAGGGCCTAGTTTACCCTGCTCTCATATTTCAAATGCATTTCAGAGTTTAGTTTCAAATGTTGAGGCAGGAAGAATCTTTGCTTGGTGTTACATAATTCTCTGATTTATGACTTATGGCTAGATGCCACTTGATGCCCTTTTATCTGCCTTCTCCAGGCTTCGCTTCACTTACTATTCTCTTCTTCCCTCATAATCCTGGTTTACTATATTAACAGAACTTCCAGTGTGAGGACTGGGTGTGGTCGTATTGTAGGTAACTCACGGGCCTAACAGTCTATTTAGATAATGACAAGTATTGAACACTGAGTCTGGATGGGGGAAGTTGTTCTTATCACTTCTCCCTCAGAGTAAACTGCTCTGAGAATCGGCCTGCAGCAACTGAATTTGCAATATGTGGAAATGTAATTTGGTGGATGGCCTGCTGCTCTTTCTGTGGTGTATCCTGTTGCTCTGCCTAGAAGTGAGCCCCGGGGGGGGGGGGGGGGGGGGGGGGGGGGGGAAGAGATTGGACAAAAATAGTACACCTATGGATGAGGACAGTGGAGGGGGGTAAGGGCAGAGGGTGGTGTGGTAAGCAGGACACCCTCCCAGAAGCCCGGATAATTGGAAATGCAGCAGGACGTCCTGTTCCTGGGAGACCTGCTGCCTGGTTGTTTGTTCTCCAGAGACTTGGCTCTCTGCGTTCTTGCCCAGACCTTTGGACCTTGGCAAGGCCACTTCTCGTGTTTTCTATCTTAATCCATGTGCTATTCTGGCTCCCTGGGAGGCTTGGTTTTGTGTGTATGTTGTGGAGTGGAGGCTGCATGGACTGCCTGGCCATGCACTTGCCCGTGGACATTACATTAAGTTTCAGAAGCAGCAAAGGAGTATGCACTTAAGTTGGACATAAAAGCTATTACTTGAGCAGAAGTCTAACAACATATCTTTCTTAATTCGTGTTTAAATAATAAGGAGCCAAGGTCTCTGGCGTTAATGGTGATTATTAACATTTTTTACTACTGCCAGATACCAATGCTAAATACTTTTAGCCACACAACTTGATCTGAACAGTACATGCCAGAAGGGCACAATCAGAGGCTTTTGAAAACACGGTGCCAAGGGAATATGATAACACGGTGTCCAGAAAGTCATTCAGACATCTTGGTGCCTTGGTATCTGCATCAATAAAATAGAACCAAAATGTAAAAACAGCATGAATAACAAAACCTTTCTCACTGGGGTTTTGTGAAGGACGCTGGGCAGTCATGAAGTATTTTAAGTCTCCCAGAAGGAGGGCCCATTTTCTAATTACTGGTTAGAGCATTGCACGCCACTATAAATGGGAAGTAGAAGAGTGGTGGAGCTAAGTGGTGAGGCTAGCATCAGTGAGCTGGGGAAAACCCCAGAGTAGAGGGAGATCCAGATTTGCCTAATGCAGAAATGCAGCCACATCTGGGGAAAGCCCCAGAGTTTAAGTGACAAGGGCACCTGACATAGAACCTGAAGTCACAGGCATGTAGACAAATGAGACCACTATACTTGCCAACACAGGTGTAGTCCCACCAGGCCTTGTCTTTGGAGGAGAGCTGAGGTGTGTCCTGTGGTTGACTTGCAGGTGCAGTGAGCAGGTGACCCTCTGGGAATTCCCCCAGGTTCCTTGGTGACAGGGGGAGAGGTGTAGGTGGAAAGGGACAAAATGTGTAGAGCTCTGTGCAGTGGGGTCCTATTTTCAACCCGAAACACTTAACATCTTGCCTGAACTCATGGCCATTCAACTGGGAAGACTTGATGGCAATTGGTTATGAAACAGGAAAAGATGACTGGGCAAGACTTTATAAGCAGTCACTGTGAAGAGAGGGAAGAAATTCAGGCAAGCTTTAGTCTTTGCTGTTTGCCTCAGGTTATATTTTGCAACACATAATGGCAACAATTAAACAAGGACACAATATTATCTAATTTGTGCTGTTGTCGTCCCAGGATCTGGAAGCCACCTTTATCTCTAGGAGCCTGTGGCAATTAGTTCGATGTCAGCTCAGGTCCTTTTGTAGAAGAGTTTGATGCTGAAAGAAATTGGCACCTTCTACCCTCACCCCCCCTCTCGTGGTTAATGTGTTTTTCATCTTTGTTCTGAGTTGCATTAGTCTGGTTTAGTTTTTGTACCCATTAATTATTAATGAGTTAGTAACTCAATGGTCCTGGCTTTGAATCTCTGGAATCATAGGTTCTTAGTAATAACTGAATCAGCTTGTTGGCTCTCAGTGGACTCTGAAATCCAGTAACATTCATGATGTGTTTATTTACTTGGATGGTTATTGGATCCCAGTAAGAGAAATGGCTGCCAAGAGAATTCTAGTTCCGTAGTCTCTGCTCTCATTGAAGCACTACTCTTCCTGGGAGAATGCTACTACCCCCTTTTATCATCACTTACTTGGCTTTACATCTTCCAAACCAGTTAAGCATGTTTAGACTTGCTCTAAGCTCTCTGAAGTACACGCTAAGACGATTTTCTAATTAGAAATTAATTTACATTATAGCTATAACTCTATATGTTGAACCTTTTGCAGAATGATAGTGAAACTTAACTGAGTAGTCAGTAATTTATATGCAAAAGCTACCATCGCCACATACGCCAGGGGAAATATTAGTGTGCATTCTTTTTTTTTTATCTTTAATTTCTTTATTGGTTAAGGTATTACAAATGTGTCCTCATCCCCATTAACCCCCAACCTCCCCCCCACACACACACTCATGTTCTCATCCCCCTGTTGTCCATGTCCATTGGTTTGGCTTATATGCGTGCATGCAAGTCCTTTGGTTGATCTCTTCCCCTTACCTCCACCCTCCCCTACTTTCCCTCTGGGGATTGATAGTCTGATCGCTGTTTCTCTGTCTTTGGATCTGTCCCTGTTCATCAGTCTATGTTGTTCTCTATATTCCACAAATGAGTGAGATCATGTGGTATTTATCTTTCTCTGACTGGCTTATTTCACT
>NW_005363247.1:7633251-7642887 GCF_000412655.1 Myotis brandtii
CTGCCTGTGGATTCCTCTAGTATTTTTATGGTTTCCCGTCTTACGTTTAAGTCTTTTATCCATTTTGAGTTTATTTTTGTGTATGGTGTGAGTTGGTGGTCTAGTTTCATCTTTTTGCATGTATCTGTCCAATTTTCCCAACACCATTTATTGAAGAGACTGTCTTGACTCCATTGTATGCTCTTGCCTCCTTTGTTGAATATTAATTGGGCATAGTGGTTTAGGTCGACTTCTGGGTTCTCTATTCTATTCCATTGATCTATATGTCTGTTCTTGTGCCAGTACCA
Source organism: Myotis brandtii (assembly GCF_000412655.1). Lineage (NCBI taxonomy): Eukaryota > Metazoa > Chordata > Mammalia > Chiroptera > Vespertilionidae > Myotis > Myotis brandtii. The sequence goes on from NW_005363247.1 coordinate 7,633,539, forward strand.
TGCTGTTTTAAGAACAGTGGCTTTGTAATACAGCTTGATATCTGGTATGGAGATTCCACCTACTTTGTTCTTCTTTCTCAGGATTGTTGCAACTATTCGAGGTCTTTTTTTATTCCAGATGAATTTTTGGAGCGTTCGTTCTAGATCTGTGAAATATGCCATTGGTAATTTAATGGGGATTGCATTGAATCTATAGATTGCTTTGGGTAATATGGACATTTTGATGATGTTGATTCTACCAATCCATGAACATGGTTTGTTCTCCCATCTGTTTATGTCTTTCTCTATCTCTTTTTTCAGTGTCCTGTAGTTTTTCGCATACATATATTTAAATTGGGGGGGGGGTGGTATTAGTGCTGTAGAGAAATAGTGCTGTAGAGAAATCCTGACTATAGAATTAATAAAGCCATACTTTGTTAAGTTCAAATGCCTACAAGGTTATATACAGAAGAACAGTTTGTGCATGGCATGTAAATAATCATGATTCTCAGTGCGAATTATTTGCATTTTAATTGTTATGAGAAATGGAGAGTAGTGTCTTCTTATGTGTCCTCTTCTCATTATAAAGGATAGTTTACCATACATTTAACTCAAGTTTTTTAAAAATATATTTCTTTATTGATTTCAGAGAGGAAGGGAGAGGGAGAGAGAGAGATAGAAACATCAATGATGAGAGAGAATCATTGATCAGCTGCCTCCTGCATGCCCCACACTGGGGATTGAGCCCGCAACCCGAGCATGTGCCCTGACCAGGAATTGAACCATGGCCTCCTGGTTCACAGTCAACATTCAACCACTGAGTCATGCCCGCTGGGCTAACTCAAGTGTTTTATCTTCAAAATGTTACCATAAAAATCTTATCATGATCTCCTTTTGTTCTATGTCCTCCTGTCTATCTCTGTTTTTGTTGTTGTTTTGGTTTTGTAAAATCAGGTGTTATAACTGATTGAGTAAGGCTCAAGATAGTATGTATATGCTTTTCTGAAAGCCAGCCTGAAGGTTGAATTAGGAATAATAACTGTCTCTTTGAAGAGAGGAGCTGAAATTGAAGTCTCATTCGTGTGTCACAGTCTTCCTTAATGTAGTGATTCCCATTTACATACCCTATCCTCAAACCACCTCTACTATAACATTTTTAATGTTTTCCTTTAAAGTGGTATATCTTTCACTTAAATAAACTTTCCTTAAATAGAACTTCTATCTAGATCATGACTTCAGATGGAAAATCAGTATCCCCAGCCAGAATAGATGCTAACCATGGAGACATGAAGAGAACAATAAAATATTATTGAATTCTAGCTAGAAACTAGAGCTTGCTAGGCCTATGGTGTTCTCTCTCTCTCTCAAAGTGTTAAAGATGTACTAAGGAAACTAAGTGGAGACTTTCTCTAGACATAATGAGCAATGTAGGGAAACTGAAAGACAATAACTTTTTCACATGGGATTTAGTGGTATTAACGCCCTTTCCTACCCCAAATCATTTTCACCTAAGAAATCAATGCCACAGTAAAACCAACTCAAGTCCCCTAAGTTTAATAATTGGGGCTGGTAGTGTACAGCTCTACAAATGAAGCCAAGCTGGCTCTTTTTGTCCAAGATCCTTTTCCTAGGGATTCTTACTGACTGCTGCTGCCACCGAGATGGCCTCCAGGTGTGCCCTCCTGGACATTCTGGTTTGAGCATGAACACAGGCTCCCTTCTGTACTTCCTCTGAGGACACCTGAGAAGGGACTGGAAATTTAAATAAGACTTTATAAGCAAATGGGATACCCAAAAGGAAATAAACAGGATGACTTAATTTTTCTTTTTATCATTGGGTTGGAGTTGCCCTGAGGCAGTAGTGGTCTAATTAGCATGCATGGCTATCACCTGGAGGGCTTGTTAAAATACTGTGCCGGGCCCACCCCCAAATATTCTGATTCAGCTGCTCTGGGGTGGGGCTGAGAATCTACATTTCCAACAAGTGCCCTGGTGAGACTGAGACTGCGGGTCTGGGAATGAGGCTTGGAGACCCACGGAGCAGAGGAGCCCCAGTGCTGCCTGGCCACCGTTAAGCCAGGCCCACATTGGAGGTATGTGGAGAGACTCCTTAAGGGAAAGATCGTAATTCTAAAATGGAAAGGCAGCTAGCTTCATAATAAACATGGAACTGAATTCTCTTTCTCTCAAGCTAGCTACCCATGTCTCCCTCTTATTGAGGTCACCCAAACCATGTTTCCCAATTCTAAGGTGCACATTTCCTGTATTTTCAAATCATTGAAATTGCCATATGTTTCATTGTTGGTCATGTTGCAAATGCCTGAATCCACAGAAACTTGGTTGTAGTTGTTTAAGTTGTCATTGCTTCATGAGCTATGTGCATTGTGGGTACTACACGAGTGGGTTTTATTGCCATTTTAAATTGTCTTTGAAATTATAGTACTGTGATTAAGTATTGAAACAAAAAGTTATTGTGTATGAAGGAAGAAAAGTGTGGGAATAGGGCAGTGGGGCTTACATTTGGTATGGAAGCAAGTATTTTGTCACTAGAAAATGATTGCAATTCCATATTTTTACAAAGAGCTATAACAGTTTTATTTTAAAATAGCAACATTTACATCACACTCATACACAATTGTAAATTATGTAAATTACGGTGAAAATGTTAATCTCACCTTAAAAATAAGGCAAACATAGATTTTTAAAATTCTTTTAGGAGATACAAAAAGAAAAAAAAAGGTGAAGCCCCCAGCTCTAGATTAGAGTTTCCCAAATGGTCCTCACAGTACTGGCACCTGGACAAAATAAAGTCTTTAATTGTCCATGGCTCACTGAGAAAGGTTTCTTTTTAATGAGGCTAAATGTTTTCAGTTTAAAGTTCTGTCCTATATTCTGAAATGAGGCCCTTTCTATATTTTTGGAAGAGGGGGAGTTAAAGTATTTTTTAATTTCAAAATTATGATGTTAGTACTTAATAGGCTTTTTAAAAAATCCTTTTCCACATTTCCTTTTAAAACAACAACCATATGCTTTACAGCTCCAACATGAGAAGACTACCCATAAATGTAAAGATAAAACCGAGTTTCATTTTCTGAGATACACACAAAAGTATGGACTACACCTCGCTAAGCATTGCACTGGAAAGCAGAAGAAATTGCCAAATTTCTGAGAAAATATGACATAAATTTCAAAGACACGGGGCCATCATTTTAGGCATTGCAGCAATTTAATTCGTATTATTTTTCTTAGTGGTCCAGAAACAGTGGTGTGATGTACAAAGGGTGATGCTTTAGATTTGGTCAAACATTTATCCCAGCACCTATGTCAGCCAATGCTCAATACATGTGTGCTGCGACTAAAGGCCTCGGACTGAAACGCCTACTTGGAATCCAGCATTTTACATTTACCCTGATGGCCTTGGTAGAACTAATTGTCCTGCCTTTGTCAGGGTGGTAACTTTAAGGCAGATCCACATTTTAGGTGAATTGGGAGACTGGCCCAGGAACACTATTAAAGAGTACAAGCCCTAAAGCAATAAAGATCAGACACAGTTCCTGTTGGGAGGCAGTAATGTAGGAAGGGAGCGGGGGTTGATATGGGGAATCAGAGTAAATAACCTATGGACTATGACCTAATGAGAGATTAAACATGCTCTATCTTTTCTTTATGTCCTCGTTTATTTGTGTTTGGGTTTGTGGGGGATATGCTGACTTAATTTGTATCTGATGATTGTATTCTTCCTGGGAGAAATGGAACAAGTGATTAATACCTGGAAAGAGATGAATGGAGGCAGAGCCAATACACATTTTCAGTGCAGAGCATAATTTCCTGGGCTGAATAGTATTTGGAATTTGTTTGTATTGGTTCTTTCATTATTACTTGCCCAAACAGAGCTGAAAAAAACAAACACCAGATCAAGTGTTAAGGCACAGAATCACATGTTTTAATGTCTTATAGACGCAAGGGGTCAGCATTTCAACACAGATGATCTGTGGCTGGCTTGCCTTTCAGATTCAGTTCTGTAGCTCTACACTGGCTTGTGTTTCTGGGGATGAGAGTGAGTAGAGACATGCAATTCAGTTGTATTTTGCAAATCACTCTGTTTTCCAGTTTAATATTTTAACGTCTCTCTTTTATATTGAATCAATCTGCTATTGCCTTGGGAAATGATACCTAGTAGCGAATCTTCTCAGTGTACTGCTCCCCTGGTTTCAGCAAGCTTCAGTGACCTCCTGATTTAGATAAATTGTCCTTAATCTATGTTTGCTTAATAAATGTGTTGGGTGATTTTCTGGACTGCACTATTGATACCAATTTGCCAGGAAAGGGGGCTATGAGAGCGGTGAGATTGTATGTTCATTCTGGGCTTATTTGGGGCATTTGACTTAGCATTGAGTTTCATGATCATGACTCGTGTCTTTGATCTGCCTTTCCACTTGTCATTTCTAACTCAGAGCAAATACATGGTATCTCTTGGGGCATGCTATGTTTTTTCCCCATAATTAAAATTTTACATGTAGTAAAATTCACTCCTATTAGTGAACATTTCTGAGTTTTGACAAATGAATAGTTCTGTAATTTTACCACCATAGTGAGGTAAAATTCTATAACCCTAAAATGTTTGTTTTATGCACCTTTCTGATCTGTTAACCTTTCCCAGAACAATATGCAAATGGAATTATATAAAAAGTAAACTTTAGTCTAGATACATACTTTCACTTAGAATGATGCATTTGAGATTCATCTAGGTTGCATGTACTAATAATTTGTTGAGGTTTTTTTGTTTGTTTGATTTGCTGGCTAGTATTTCTTCATGTGGATATACCACAGTCTGTTTATCTATTCACAAGTTGAAGGACATTTGAATTATTTCTGGTTGGTGATTATGAATAAAACAACTATAAACATTTACATACAGGTTTTTCTGTGAGCATAAGTTTTCATTTCTCTTGGGGTGAGGGATGATTTAAAATATTCTTTAGTTAAAAATTATGATGTTGCCCTGGCCGGGTGTCATCTGCGCACTGAGAGGTCCCTGGTTCAATTCCTGGTCAGGGCACATTCCCAGATTGTGGGCTTGATCCCCATTGGGGCTTGTGCAGGAGGTGGCCGACCCATGTTTCCCACTTGCATTCATGTTTCTCTCTCTCCCTCTCCCTATCCCTTACTCTTTCTCTAAAAATCAATAAAAATATTTTTTCAAGTATGATGTTAATACATAACAAGCTTTTTTTCCTTTTTCACATTTTCTTTTAAATTGGAAATTATTAGAAGCATGATTTTTCTTTGCTGATTTTTTTTCTGCAATAGTAGGTTGGTTCAATAATAAATGTGAAACCTTTTAAAAAATAAAATAAAATAACAGCTATGTGCTTCACAGAGCCAGAACAAGGACACTGCCCATACGCAGTTACTGAGCTACTCAGAAGTGTGGCCGACAACGTGCTAAGCATTGCAGCCCAAAGCACCTAGGAGTGGAGTTGCTGGAGCAAAGGCACTTGCTTTTGGCAATTTCTTAATCATTCTCTTCAAAACCCTCCAAACACTCATGAAAATTGTATACATGTATAGATTCCTGCACTCAGAGAATGTTTGTGCATTTGTGGTTTAGACTAAAACAGTAATAACATTTTAAGCCAGAAGAAATCTATGACAGTTAGACCTTATTTTATAAGTGAGCAATGTGAGGCCAACAGAAAGGAAGGTGTTTCCTCAAGGCTATTTGCTAACCAGTCGTAACTAGATCTCTGGCCTTCTGGCATTGTTTCCAGGTCTTTCAACTCTAGTATCCTTACCATTTGATAAATGACTATATTGGCCCCAAAATAGAAGTAACAATAATAATTGTTCATCAACAATGTATGCTTTGATAATGTTTCCAATCTATTAAAAGTATTTTTACATTGGCCAGAACCTGCCCCCTGCTAGCCTTTCTCATCTCGGTGGACAGCATCACCATCTTCTCATTACTCAGTCCAGAAACGTCATTAGTATTATTATTTTTAAATATATTTTTATTGATTTCAGAGGAAGGGAAAGGGAGAGAGATAGATAGAAACACCAGTGATGAGACAGAATCATTGATCGGCTGCCTCCTGCATGCCCCGCTGTGGATCGAGCCAGCAACCCAGGCATGTGCCCTTGACTGGAATCGAACCTGGGACCCTTCAGTCCGCAGGCTGATGCTCTATCCACTGAGCCATACCATCTGGGGCAAGAAACTTCATTGTTATCTTTGATGTTCGGAGGTGAAAATTCCCTGTCACAGAGAAAACATTCAATAAATATTTGCTGAGAGAAGGTGCATTTGAACATATACACTTGAATGTCTAAAATCTGACATAATTCCCACTGCTTTCATATCATAGGTTGAAAAGGCTTTCATGTCAGTCATCGTCTCAAATACTTGGCATGTAAAACATTGGATGCCTTTGGGTGTGCTTCCTATTTTTTAATAATTGACCATATTTTATAATGCAATAGGAAAGATTATATTTTATTATTCATTTTCCTCTTTCTTTCCTTTCTTCATGAGCTATTTATAAAGGTCTTATTAAGTGCCAGGCACTGTGCTAGCATTGGTGACAAAGATGTCTGCAAGAGCCATATCTCCTCAGGGAGTTTACAGTTTGGTGGGGAAGTCAGACAAATAATGACAAATATTTCCTGTCATGTTAGTGCTGTGGGATGTGTAGCAGGCGGACTTAACTTAGTCTGGGATGGGATCAGTAAAGCCTATGGAGGGAGTGACAGCTGAGGGGTCTCAGAGGAGGACAGCAGTCTCAGAGGAGGAGTAAGGGGATGACATTCCAGGCACAGGGAATGGTGTGTGCGGGGTAGGAAGGAACACGGTGCATTGAAAATAAACAACAACCAAAACCCTGGATGAAGGCCAGGGTTGGGTCAGGCTGAGTGAGGTGAAGAGTGATATAAAATGGGACTCAAAAAGCAGGCAGGGCTAGGTCCTGAGGACTTCAGAGGCCCACAGCAATAGGAAGCAATTTAAAGATTTCAATAGGAAAACGACAATTAAATTTTCACTTCTCAAATAAGAATTTGGCTTCTTTGAGGAGATTGTTTGAAAAAGGTCAGAATGAACGCACAAGTGGAAACAAGTTAGAGGCTATATTCAGAATCTGTTACTGCATCCGAAATTTCTCCAATACAACAAACACTGTCTCACAGCTTGTGTGTCAGGAGTACATGCACAGCTTAGCTGGTTGCCTCTGGCTCAGGGCAGCACAGAGCAGCACTTAGGTGTCAGCCAGGGTGCTGTCCCTCTGAAGCTCATCTGAAGGAGGAGTCACATCCCTGCTCACTTCTGTGGCTGTGGGCAGGATTCAGTTCCTCTTGGACTGTTGGACTGAGAACTTCCATTCCTTTCTGGCGGTTGCTGGAGGCTCCCCTCAGTTCCTTGTCATGTGGGTCTTCCCATAGGGTAGTTCAAACATGGGAGCTGGCTCCCCGAGAGTGAGCGAGTGAGAGACTGAGAGTAGGACGAAGACCACAGTCTTTCTGTAACCATTCAGAAGTGACATCCCATCATTTTTTTCTATATTCTATTTATTAGAAACAAGTGGAGAGAGGATTACACAATGGTGTGAATATCAGATGGCAGAGATTATTGGGGACCATTTTAGAGGCTGCCACCATGCAGGCCATTGCAATATCCAACTGAGAAATGGTGCAGTTGAATTTGGGTGATGGCAGTAGGGTTAGAGAGGTAACAATATTGCTTCTCTTGGAAGATTGGAGCAATATTTAGAAGATTGATAGCTGGTTGGATGTGGTGGGTAAAGGAATGAGAGAGTTTAGAGGAGACCCCAGAGTTCAGGCTTGAGCCTCGGAGGTAGCACTATTCCCTGTGATGATATGTTGTAGGAAGGGAGGGCCCGGAAGTGCAGTTTTGTATATTTTAGGTTTTAGATGCCTGTGAGGTATCTAATGTGAATATCAGCTGGGTGTTTATGTATTCATATTTGGAGCTCATACGAAAGTTATGGATCACATGATAGATTTAATATTTGTCACCATGGAGATGGTAATTAAAGCCAGTCTGTGGTCTGATTCCCCAGACCACAAATTTCCCAAGAGACAAGTGGGTCACTGGGAATGAGATGAGTGGATTCTTTCTAATTGCACCCCTTGGCTCCCTTATTCACATATTCTACCTGTTGGAGACAGAGGAACCCAGTGACCATTGGCACAAGATGTGTTACATCCTGAAGGCAACGCTTCAGTCTCATAGGGTGTCACCAGCAAGCTGGGACCTTAAATGTCACTTCAGGAGGCTGTTCCAGTCTCTGCCAGGACAGCAGTGTCTGGGTTATGCAGTATGTGGGAGATCAGCAACAGTCTATTTTCAGTTTGTACCAACATGCCAAGCTGATCCACCTATGAAATAGGCCTGTTTTTCCCTTCCTCCATCACTGGGTGGTTCTCAGGTACAATAAGAACCATTGTAGCACACCCACATCTCTGGGCCTTTACTTATTTTCCTCAGAAATGTGCTGAGACTATTCTGACATCTCTAGCTCATTTAATGTGAGCCAGCTTCCCCATCACAAGGTAGTGGGAGCCATCCCAGAAATGTGTTAAGACTACCTCCAGTGCCCCAAGAAAAGTCCCCTGGAGGGCCATTTAAATAAAAACAGACTAAAACCAGGGAAGAGGCTCACAGAGTAGTAAAGATGATTTGAGGGGGATTTCAGACCACCAATGGTGCTAAGCCATAGGCGTGGATGATATGGAGAGATGGTAAGGGGAGAAGAGGAAAGAACTTAAGACAGCCTTCCATATAAGACGCCAACGTTCAGTGGTTGATGAGAGTGAAATAAAGAGTTTGGGAGCAAGAATTAGTGCAGGGATGAGGTCAGGGAGGAGAAAACACAGTATTTCATAAGTAGAAAAGCCTCTGCTATGATTTTTTTTCTGGTGTCCCTTTTTTTAAACCAATAAAGATAACATTTTTTTTTCTATTCATCAGAATAACCTGTTCCTTACTGAAGGCGAGTCAATTGGGATGATTTGAAATGAAATTTAATTTTAAATGAAATGAAATTAAAATAAATCTTAACTGGAATTTATGTTAATTGTTTGTTCATGTCTAAACTGAGGTATTGCCCTAACCGGTTTGGCTCAGTGGATAGAGCGTCGGCCTGCGGACTGAAGGGTCTCAGGTTCGATTCTGGTCAAGGGCATGTGTGGGGGGCTGTTTCTCTCTTCTCCATGTCCCGCATGGAAAAGGAAACAGTCCATTTGCTGAGTGGAGGAGCTGGGGATTAAGAAATTAAAGAAAGACCAAGATGCAGAAATAGATTTTAAGCTGGGGCCAGGTGGGCGCCATCCTCTCTGATGGAGAGGCGGCAAA
>NW_005363247.1:7642982-7665114 GCF_000412655.1 Myotis brandtii
ATGTAGCTTGGTTGTGGGCACATTCCCAGTAGCGGGTGTGCAGGAGGCAGCTGATCGATGTTTCTCTGTCATCGATGTTTCTAACTCTCTATCCCTCTCCCTTCCTCTCTGTAAAAAATCAATAAAATATATTTTTTTTTAAAAAATAAACTAAGGTATTGCTTTTATGGATACATTCATGTTTGGGCATTAATATAGTTTACCATTCTGCTGTGATTATAACTAAATATGATCATCTCTCTCCTTGACCTCACTCTGACATGAATGAATGTTTTACTGCAATTTTTAAATGATCTACTTTTGTTTTTAAGTGCAACAAATATAACTCTTCATCAAAAATTGGTTACAGATATTTTTGTCTCCCATTTCTATCAGGAGACCTAATTGTTATCATGAGTCTTTCAAAGAGCACTTGGGTCAGAAGAGATAACTTACGGAGAAGAGTAGACATACCTATACCTTTAAACGTAAGGGCACATTTGCAGCTGAGCGAGTTTCACTCTTGTCAATTGCATAGTTCATTGAATCTGAGTAGGCACATTGAAAAATAAAGACTGAAAAGTAGGTTGACTTCAAGTTGTTGTGAGAAGAGTGTGTTTAGGGCCTGGACTTCCTTCTCTAAGCAATAGGCACTGGTGATGGTGACTATCACTCTCAGAACTGGGCTGTAGTAAGCTATCTCTTGCTGCTGTGTTAAAATTGGAGTGGAAAAGGAGACACTGGTGGCAAAAAAAATTTGGGAAGCTAGTGAAATTGTCTAGCTGATGACTACCATGAGTCTGATCTACACAGATGACCAGGAATACAAAGATGGTAAAAGGAAAAAAATAAACAAACCCACAAACTTCTGTTCTTCTCTACTTTTCAACACTTCTGATAGCGAATGTGTGGCTGTCTTTCCACACTAACCAATTTTTCAACTCTCTGAGCACAAATTAGGTGTACAATTCAATTATGATACTAACTACCTGAAGTTAGCTCAGACTCCACAGGTTAAGAGTTCAGTTCCAAAAGAGTGACCCTCAACTTCAGATGCCAATCACAAGTCCAGGTTGTTACCTGTGGTCCTGACTGATCAACTACAAATTAGAGATTCTCATCCCCCTTTCAGGTTTAATAATGTGTTAAAACAGCTCACAGGCCTCAGCCGGTTTGGCTCAATGGATAGAGTGTCGGGCTGCTGACCAAAGGGTCCCGGGTTCGATTCTGGTCAAGGGCACATACCTTGGTTACAGGTCCTCCCCGGCCTAGGCCCTGGTTAGGGCTCGTGCGGGAGGCAACCAATTGATGTATTTCTCTCACATCATTGTGTCTCTTTCTCTTTCCCCCTCTCTTCCACTCTCCCAAAAATTCAATGGAAAAATATCCTCAGGTGAGGATTAACAAAACAAAACAAACCTAGGTCACAGGACTTAAGAAAAAAAAATTACTTACTTAGATTAACAGTTTATTATAAAAGGATACAACTCAGGAACAGCCAGATGAAAGAGATACACAAGGCAAGGTATGAGAGAAGAGACTTGGAGCTTCCATGCCCTCCCAGTACCTCCATGAGTTTACCAATCCGGATTCTCCAAACCCCTTTAGTTAGGCTTTTTATGGAGGCTTCATTATTTAGGCATGATGGATTAAATCATTGGCCATTGGTGCTTAACTCAACCTCAGGCCCTCTCCCTTCCCTGGAGTTCAGGGGGTGGGAATGAAAACTCCAACCCTTTTAATCACTTGATTGATTCCTCAGGCAATCAGCCCCTTTCTCCAAGAGTCACTTCATTCACATGAACTCAGGTACAGTTGTAAGGGGCTTATTATAAATTTAAAAAAATGCTTTCCATCCCTATTGCTTAAGAAAATCCTAGGGTATTAGCAGCTGTGTGCCAGTAACTGTGGTCAAAGCCAAAAATATATATTTCTTATTATATCACACTATTACAGATGGGGATGGAGTACACTGTGGATATACAACTCACACTTGATTGGCAACTGACTAAACTGCCTGATTTGTCACATCATACTGGAAAGGTCATAATTCTTGACCTGATGTTTTTTCACTACTCCCACTTCAACTTCAACCTTTTTGAGCCATGCAGAGTTTGTGTTCAAAGGAACAGCACATTTACTGACACCCATAACACTAGAAATGAGGGATGGAGCCCTAGCTGGTTTGGCTGAATGGATAGAGCGTCGGCCTGAGGACTTAAGGATCCCGGTTCGATTCTAGTAAAGGGCATATGCCGGGTTGCGGCTTGATCCCCAGTAGGGGGCGTGCAGAAGGCAGCCAATCAATGATTCTCTCTCATCATTGATGTTTCTATCTCTCTCTCCCTCTCTGAATTCAATAAAAAATATATTTTTAAAAAAAGAAATGAGGGATAGAAAACAATCGTATAATAACCCTTGCACAATCACATGGGAACTGATTTTTCCCGCCTGAAAATGGCTCTCGGTTCCCCTCATTGATGTTATCTCTCTCTCCCTCTCTGAATTCAATAAAAAATATATTTTTAAAAAAAGAAATGAGGGATAGAAAACAATCGTATAATAACCCTTGCACAATCACATGGGAACTGATTTTTCCCGCCTGAAAATGGCTCTCGGTTCCCCCTGGTGACATTTGCAGACCTTCATTATGACTGAAGAACCTTGGTAACCATGTCACGCATTTTCCTGTGGCCTGAAACACATTCATTTAATGAGATGATGACCTTTATTTATCTACAAAATGTGACACCATTAGCTGTTAACCAAACAGAGTAAGGTTGAGACAATGACTTGGGACTTTGAATCTCAGAATTTAGATGTGTTTTTTTAAAAACAACACCTGGACAAAATGCACAGAAATTTCCTCTATTACTAGGGATTTTGATGTAAGAGCAGATGCATTATAACTCTGGCTGAGTGGCTATATTAGACTGTATAGCTGTTTACTAATAATCAGTGCCCCACTTGCAAAAAAAATTACACTCATCTGACCCTTTGCAGTTAGGTTCAGTCATATGAATCACTTTGGCTAAAGAAAAGTAATGGCAGTGACATGCATGACCCTTTCGGGTGGAAGTTTAAGAACCTGGGCAACTGGCAAGGTGGCCAATGGCTGCTGTCATAGGCTGGGTCACTGGGTGAGGACAGAGCCCTCAGCTACCATGTGAGGGAAATGTATTATGAGCAAGAATTAAAAAAAATTGTTGCTTTAAGCCACTGAGGTTTGGAGTTGTCACCACAACCACAATGTAATCAACCTATTTTGAATGGTAAATGGTATATATTTCTACTTTACACCTGTATACTATATATAGAGTCATTTTTAAAAGACAGAAGCATTGGGGATAAAAGGTAGTGTGGGTGTAACAAGAAAAATTGGTAGAAAATAGTCTTTAAATTGTCACTAGAAATTGGTGAAAATAACTCACTTGTCCTTTTATGTTTGACTATATACAGCTGTAAACATGATCAAATATTTTCTTTAAGTGCTTAGGGGTAGAGAAGGAGGTAGAGGAATTGGAATTTTAAAATAATAAATGTACCAAGAAATGGAAAGTTCTCTAGGTTTTTTTAAAAAAAGGATTAGGGTAGGGCAAACTAACAGAAATGCCTTTAGCCACAGAGACCAAAACCACTGAAGACCCAGTGGTTTCCTGCCTCCTCGTCTGGGATTAGCATTTGTCTATGTGTCCACCCCCCTCGCCAATCACATTTCAGAGGATCATTCCAGTGCTTAGGACAGTGGAGATGTCCACAGATCTGCCCATCACCCATGAGGTGGGCAAAGTGTGATAGCCAACGACTGATTAGAGCTCAAGAAATAAGTCCCCAAAGAGTTTTTCTCCAGGGCGGTTAAAACTTTATCAGGTTGATATATGTTTCCTCGGTTAGAAAGGAAGAATTTCCTTTGTGTTGCTTGGAGTGGTTTCAAGGAGAAATGTGTAATGTGGATCAAAAGCCTGAGGAGATACATTTTTATATTGCGCTAGGATTACCACCATCATGTTAGCTAACTCCTTGCATATGACATAATTACCATTTCTTTTTTGTGTTGAGAATTGTTTAGATCAATTTTTAGTTTATAGTACAGTATTATTGACTATAACCATATATAAATGTATAAAATTAAAACATTGTATGCCTTAAACTTTCGCAATGTAATATGTCAATTATATATCAATTTTTAAAGTCTGATAAGAGGTCAAAACCAGGGCCTGACTTTCAGTGGTACTTTGAAGCAAGTAAGCAAGAGTTGCTTCATCTGACTTGAATGTATTTATCTTTAATTGCCTTGGGGTGAGTCTCTGTGTGTGGAGGGAGCTTCAAGAAATTAGGCATAATTGACTAACAGTGTCCCAGTCAACTGTCTCCAGGGGGGTCCAGAGGGCCTGCTTAGCTGTGTTACACATGACATCCATGGTTTAATGCATTAGGAGATCTGGTTTTAACATTTTCTTCAAGTAGGAAGTATATTTCTACCAATGGGGCTATAAACATCCCTTTTAACAAAATACATAGAATAGAATTAAATTCTGCCTAAAAGAACCTAAGTCTAGGTAAGGTGTGCTTAGGTTTCCTGGACAGGTAAGCAGTCTTACCTGGCCATGGCCAGAATTTGCTGACAATACCAGACAGAAGCAAACACTTGCAAATAATGTTGTTTTTTTTTAAAAAAAGAATACTTAACAACTTACCTGTAAGTGCCTAAACAAAAATGACAACTTAGTTTACCACTATCTCTAAGAACAAGCAAAAAATGACCTGTCTAAAGGGGTCAGGTAGGGAAGTGAAGAGACAAATCCAAATTCTATTTTGAGCCTCTCTAAAACAGAGCTCCAAGCTGGTATATAATCTGCCTACCATCCACTTCCACTTAGATGTCTAATTGGCATCCAAATGTATATGTCCCAATTGCACTCTTGATCTTCCCCTTTCCTTCACCTGCTTTTCTATTGTCTTTCTCATCTCAGGAAATTGAAACTTCATTTTTCTAGCTGCTCAGGCCCAAAACTTTGGAATTACGTTTGACTCTCATCTTTATCTCACATTCAATGCATTGGTAAATTTGGCCAGGTTTATTTGATTTTATTTATTTTTTTTAAATATATTTTATTGATATTTTACAGAGAAGAAGGGAGAGGGATAGAGAGTTAGAAACATTGATGAGAGAGAAACATTGATCAGCTACCTCCTGCATACCTCCTACAGGGGATGTGTCCGCAACCAAGGTACATGCCCTTGACTGGAATCGAACCTGGGACCTTTTAGTCCACAGGTGGACTCTCTATCCACTGAACCAAACCAGTCAGGGCAGGGCAGGTTTATTTTAAATATATATCCAGAATCAGATTACATATCACTACCTCCATTGTTCTCAATCTGGTCCAAACCATGCCAGTCCCCTCTGGACTAAGCAAGACCCTGTACTCATCTCCTTCCTCACAATCTTGTTCTCTTAGTGACACCTCCACAAAGCAGCCAACAGGAATTTTTTAAACATTTTTTTTAACATACATATAGATAATTTAAGGAGTCAAATAATTTCAAAAGTTGTTACTAAAACAACTTTATCACCACCTTCCCTCAATTTACTGCTTCCCAGAGGTAGCCACTTTGAGCTCCTTTATCTGATTCCTTTGATGATGAGCACATTTTATTAAATCAACAATGTCTATGGTTATATAATGCAACAAATGCTGCCAGTTACACTGGGACACGTCATGGGTTGAGACATATCTAATTATGTAAATGTTGAAATGTCTCAGAATTGAAGAAATGTGGTATGTTCATTTCTTTGAATAACATGCTTATATAAGTATATATTTGTGTATATGTATATTTACATACATATGTATATATAGTTTCATTTTTGGATTTAGGCATTACACATTGACTTCCCACTATGAAGGTAAAGGTCTGTTATGTTTTTATACCCTCTCCCTAGTGTTCCCCTTATCCACTATAAAGTAATTTGATTATATTAGTGTTCAACATTTTCATAGTATGACTACAGAAATATTTTCACATCTGGACCATATAATACTCTATTTACCCTTTCCTTCCTTTTACTTTCTGTTTTCCCCTGGAGTTACTAGTTATCTTTTCTTTTTAAAAAATGCTTAAATTTTTATATAATTATTCCTCAGACTCACTCTGTGGCATATAAATCTCATCCTCTGTTCTTCTCAGAGCCTCTGACCCATGACAGTCGGGAGGGACTGCCCTCTGAGCCCGCTGCAGAGCTGTGAGTGGCATTTCCGTCTTTCCAGGAGTCTTGTTCTCTCTCTCAACAGGCCCCTGTGCCTTGGATCCTACATATAGGACAGGCAAAACACAAGAGTTTATTCTTTTTTATATATTTTATTGATTTTTTACAGAGAAGAAGGGAGAGGGATAGAGAGTTAGAAACATCGATTAGAGAGATCGATCAGCTGCCTCTTGCACACCTCCTACTGGGGATGTGCCCGCAACCAAGGTACATGCCCTTGACCAGAATCGAACCTGGGACCCTTCAGTCCGCAGGCCGACACTCTATCCATTGAGCCAAACCGGTTCGGCAAGAGTTTATTCTTGTATTATTATCTATTAATTATTGTACTTTCCATACAAACACCTTTCTTGATTTTCTCCCTTGTATAGAAAACCTGTTGTATTACTTTTCTGAGAAAGTTTCAAAGTAATGTTTTGAAAACTTACTTGTCTAAAAAGAATTTCATTCTACCCCTGCATTTAATTGCCTGGATACAAAATTGTAAGCTGGAAAGAATTGCCTCTAGTATTTAGAAAGTATGGCTCCATTTCCTCCCTAAAGTCAAGTATTGCTGTTATATGATTCCTGTTTTCTTCCCTTTTTAAAAGTGCTCATTTCTTTGTGACCAGGGTTCTGAAGCTTTACAATCCTGTGTCAATAATTATTTGAATTATTTAATTGATGATTTCATTCCTCTTCCCAATATTCTCGCTTTGTTTAGACCTTTATTATTTGAATAATAACATTGTGAATTATTATCTTTTACTTACATATTTTATATTTTTATATAAAATTAATCTAATAAAGAGTAAATGTGGAAACTCAAGTTAAATGGTTTGCCCCAAATTAGACTGTGTTAGGTGGTACCTGGCCCATAATGTTGTGTGTGCCAGGCCCTATTAGAGGCTCTGGGTTAAACCACTGGCTAAAGTAGACAGGGTCTCTGCTGGGTATTTCTGGAGTGAGAGAGAAAAAACACACACACAATCAAACAAGTATAATAGGATATTAGATAGAATTGTCTTTATTATGTTGCAATTTCAGCTAAAGGCCCCAAACTAGGGACAACAGGCTCTAAGAACCCTCATAAACTAAAGAGAGCAGCATGGAGCTTCCAGGCAACCCCAAAGGGCCAGAATGCTCCTTCAACTCTTCCCCCCACAACTCTCACTCCATAACTGTATCCTTCCTATGTACTCAGAATACTGAAGTTCACATGGAAAGGGGCAGTGATTCACAGTAAGGGGTAGGCCTAGGAATGGAGAGTACTGTTGCTTTATCTGGGCTGGGAATATGATAAAGAGTTTGGATTGTAAATGCCCAGTCTGACTGCTTCTACTACTTCAGAGATATTTATGTGGTAAAATTATGAGAACACATAAATAACAAATCTTCAAGCAAAGTGATAGAGCAAAGCACATATTCCTACATCTCACATGGAAGAGTGATGAGAAAGCTTGAGGTGCTGAGTCATAGATTCACCTGTTCATGATGTAAATTGAATTGGAGGGCTTTCCAACCATGTAAGCCTAAAAAGGAACGTTGATGTTCATAATACACCCACTTACACTTCAATTCCTGGTATCTACCTTAATAGTTAAAGGAAATGAAAAACATTCATTGGGCAGATGGCAGTCTACAGAAGGGCCCATGAAATACACCTGTCTCTCAGAGGCCACAGTTACAATGGAAACAGCTGTTGACCTGGACCAGTGTGTGTTAGTTTTCCATTAGCTCACAGTGTTCACCGGGCCATCTGTATCCCAGAGCTAAGTAAATGGAGTCATTTTCCCCTGGTTGGCTCATTTCCATAGGTTATTATGTAGAAAAGCTGATAAAGCCTGGTTGCTTCAAAGGAGGGGAAAAACCTTCAGAGAATCCGGCAGTTTCCAGGAAGGTCATCATTAACAAGGACATTCAATAAACTGCCTGTGGATACTTACTAATCCTGTGGCAGCCTGTACAGGAGGGGAGGTCTACTTGAATTGATGTCAAATGTCAATGAGGTATGGGGCAGAAGCTTGGCATATTTATGTTTATTTTATTTTCTGATGGCACACTTTCTCCTCTCTCTATCCCTTCCTTTGTGTCTTCCTTTCTTCATTCAGAAACATTTTTGCCAGTGATGTGGTGAAGAAGTATTTTATAAGGTAACTAAACTCTTAAGGTGCAAAATGGCACTTCCCTTCAACTATCTTGCAGTAGGAGGCTCTGTGTCTCTTTCACCTGTTGAACTATACTTTCCATGAAGGAAGGAACCATTCTGAGTATTGGGTCCTTATTGCCTGTCATAGCACATAGTAGGTGCTCAATAAATACCTATTGGCTGAAAGTACAAAAAAGTTACATACATATATTGGGAGGAATTTTGGTCATGAGCCTAGATGGCCAATCTATACTAGTCTTTAAATAGCATACCAGATTTGTAGGCTGAAAATAGGTAAAAAATGAAGACAAGCAGAAAAAATCTTCAAATACAGCAAAATTCATAATCAATATAGAAGTAAAGGCACTTTGTATTCTAATACTATTTACCACTGGTGGTAAATTAAATGGCAAGGATTTGATCCTAGATTAACTTGACTGCTACAACACACTGTCTATTAAACATCAGATGGCTCCTTCAAACACCTTAGACATACCTCTCAAATTTCATTTAGGATAGAATTTCCTGTGAATTTTGCTCTTTAATCCTTCATTATTTTTCCTTTTTCCTATGATTTGATGACACTTAATTTGTACCCATGACTTTTAGAATTTGACTGTAAGAGCCAGAGTTGGCTCTTATAGCCAATGAGCACCGTGGTAGCTGTCTGCAGAAGCCAGAAGAACTTACAGGAGGACAACTTTGGAAGGATGAACCCCACTTGCTCAAGTACACAGCTGAACACTCCTAGAGACACTAGAACTGACCAGAAAGTGCTGTATTGGCCATAAATGTGGACATCATGGTCTTGGCAGAGGATAAACAAACCAGATCCAGTTGAGGGATAGCCTAGGGCCCTAGCTGTCTCCAAATTTAAATGGGGTTCCTATCTCTACAAAAGCAACAAATCCTGCTGTGGCTTCCCTTGCACCTTCCTGATTGAAATCTGCAATGTTTCTGCCTTTGTTCTGGGTGCACCTAAGGAATCACTCTATTTCCTTTATCTTCCATGACCCTTCTTCTTTGCTTTATTAACCACCTCAGCCTGAAGCCCCATTAATGCACACTGAAAAAGCTCATTCTACATCATCTTGGATTAGCTCTAAGATGTCTCATTCACCAAGTTATACTCAACCCAATGAAACGGAGCTTTACTGATTTCCTGACAATCATGTCTCTGCCCAGCTTTTGGATAGCAAGTGTGGAGCCACTGCATGACATGTCCCGTGAGCTCACAGGTACCCTCCGCTCCTCATGTCACTGAAACCCCATTCAAAGCCCATCCTCTCTTTGTTATTCATGATTAGGTTTCCTAGCAGAACTGCAGCAGTTCTTTCCTCAGTGGCTTTGGCATTTCATTTTGAATTTCTTTAGTACCATACCCAGGCAAAGCTAAGAAAAGAAATGGTTTGCTAATTAGGACATGCCCCCCTCTCTCTTTTGAGCTGACCCTCTATTTTCTTTGCTTTATCATGAAAGAATCTTTAGCACCTGCTTGCATCCAAATGTGCATATCTTTCCCCTGTCATACTTTTCTTTCCATTTGACAGGCAGGGCTGTCTTACAAGGAAAAGCTGAGCACCCTGACAGCTGATTACGTTACATGCCTTTTAAAATGTTACTCAAAGAGCATTGGATGACAGTGATGATGACCTATAAAAAGCAATTAAGGCTTCAGGATCATTTCTCCTGGTGAGCTGGGGATGAGATGGCAGCAAGCACCTAGGGACTGTTGATAGTAGGTAGTAAATAGGCTCTTTGGGTAAAGCTCAGAATAGGACGTGAAGTATCTCAGGTCTGTAACACTGTTGTTTTTCTCTGCCAAAAGAGTTAGATAAATGCAATAGAACACTCTAATGCTGGTAAATCAACTTAATCTTCTCTACTTTTGCAAAAAAAAAAAATTCCACAGAGAGTGTAGCCATTTGTCTTTTTCCATAACAGCAGATTTCCCTCTTTTACTAAGGTATAGAGCTCCGAGAAAATTGCTCAATATACTGAAGATTTGCAACCCTGTGGACATTTTCATTTGGAATTAAAGCAGTACTCCCTCTGAAGATAGACTTGCGAATAACTTCACACCTAAGAATGAAATTGTAATGTTTAAAGGCATGACATGAGCAGTTTTGTCGCCTGTGAGGCTGGTTATGCTGGACATGGAGCATGTTTCATATTGGTGGAGCCTGAGTTTGGGGAACAATGGGAAGTCGTGTCATTCTCTGAATCACTGGAGGAAGTTACCTGGACATATTATTTTCCTAACTCAAATAGGAGTCAAAAAGCTTGACAGAAATCTCAATCTATCAGGATTCCAGAAAACTTCGCCCTTGCATGCTATCTTGTTGAACTGGTTGTTTTTGCTGAAAAGAGTTGATATTTTGCATATTCTAAGCATGGGCAGGATGCTTTGCTGTTCTATTAGCATATGAAGTTGATATAAAATGTGTAAAAACATTAAGATTGGGCACCTTATGTAGAGAACTTGTTCCACTCACTCAAAATTGGATAATTGCCAGCTATTCAAATATATTTGGTGGAGAAAATAAGAGTTTCCATGACACCAAAACAATGTCTGCCTGAACCATATGTTTTACAATTCAAATACAGGGTTGTTGTTTTTAAACCCAGAATGTTCTCCCCATTTATTTATCTGATTTTTGCTGACAAGTGAGAAAACGGCACAAAATACTTGGGACCATATAACACAGATTCATTTCCAGAAAACAAGCCAATTCTTTAAAAAAGTATATCCTAGAAAGAAAACCGAAAACTTTTATATGCCCAATAAATACTTAATCTAAGTCTGGAACTTTTGACACAGTGAAGGTGTAATGGAAAGCATACAAACTAAAATAATTCCTGATTTCCACTCTTCAAGTGAGGAGAGGTAAGAATGCTACACAATGAGAACACTGCCCCAAGCCTTCTTTGTGGCTCACCACCATATTACCTACTGCAATCTAAACAAGCCATGTGCCAGCGGGTAGAGTAGGCACCTGTGGTCTCTCACCTTTTGGAAACACTCTATTATGTCTTCACAGTTTCCACATTTTGAGGACTGCATCAAGATATGATGCAAAAGACTACGTCAGAATTCCTTGTGTTTTAAGGTGCAAAAGCACATGTCTTGTATTTCCCCATTTGGAGGCACTTGGCCAAGATACAGATGAGGAAGGGAACAATGTTAGGATGTGGTCCCACACACATCCTGGCAAGTGTGGTGGCAGAGGGGTTCCGAATCTTCTGAGTTTGTGGTGGTGGCATGTCTGGCCACAGAAAGGCTGAGTTTTTAGCAGTGGGGGATGACAATAGTGGTGTTTCAATAGGACATTTCCCCACAGGTGGATGGCCATTGTTCACATGTGCTTTATAACTAGCTACTTAGCATTTCAAGTCTGTATCTCCTTGAGATTTTGATGTAGTTCTTAATATACTTTAATAAATAATATTTTGTTTAAATTAGCTAGAAATCACCCTGTGATTTGCAACTAAACTCCTCATCAGAACAATGGAAACAAAACATGGAAATAGAGTAGTTTAACTTCAGCCACAATAGATAAGAAGGACATTGGAAATGGAAGATTCAAAGTGTCTATAGAATAAAAGAATCTGATATATTTTAGAAGTCTTTATATTTGGAAGTTCTTTTTTTATTAAATATGGGATTTCCCCACCTTAATTTCCCCATAGTGTTACAAGGAAAGGCACTAGGGAAAAAACCAAAAACTTAAGTATTTTCAAGAGTGTGTAAAATAGCTTAAAAGCAAAAATTATCCCAAATCATCATCTGGGAAAACTTATTATTAGCCCCTCCCCACCAGCATTATTGAGATATAATTGACATATAACATTGTTTAAGTTTAAGGTATACAACATGATGATTTGGTATACATATGTATTATGAAATGATTACCACAATAAGATTGGGTTAGTTAACACATTTATCATCTCATATAGTTAGTTATCTTTGTGTGTGGGGGGGGATTTTTAAGATCTACTCTCAGCAATTTTCAATTATACAAATACAGTGTTGTTAACTATAGTCACCATGTTGCACATTCAATCCCCAGAATTTACTCATCTTTTTTTAAAAATTTTTTTAAAATATATTTTATTGATTTTTTTTTTTACAGAGAGGAAGGGAGAGGGATAGAGAGCCAGAAACATCAGTGAGAAACATCAATCAGCTGTCTCCTGCACACTCCCTACTGGGTATGTGCCCGCAACCAAGGCACATGCCCTTGACCGGAATCAAACCTGGGATTCTTCAGTCTGCAGACCGACACTCTATCCACTGACCCAAACCGGTTAGGGCGAATTTACTCATCTTATAACTAGAAGTTTGTACCCACAGACCATTTTCACCTATTTCCTCCCACCAGCACACTGCCTTTGTCTAACTTATTTCACCTAGCATAATGTCCTCAAAGTTCATCCATACTCTCACGAATAGCAGAATTTTCACCTCTTTATGGCTAAATTATATATATATATATAGAAAAGGTGATAAACACACACAATATATATCTCCTTTTCTTTATTCATTCACCTGTCAATGGATACTTATGTTCTTTCAATGTCCTGGTTATTGTATAAGTATACGCTTTCCTTTTTCAACTATATCTCTGTGAGGCTACATTTTCTTCATATGCTTCAACCAAAACATTCTGTAGCAGGTTGAATGCTGAAGTAGATAACAGAATCTAGTTTTCTTCTATTAAGCCAGATATAAAAAAATATTTGCAAAAATGTAAAACAGTGCCATTCTTCCCACTAACTTTGTTATTTATGTTAGTATGCAATGGGGTTATTAATGTAATTTTTGAAATAATAAATATATATTTTTTAAATTTAAAAAGTTTCAATAGCTATAACCAACATCAACAAGCTCTTTTGGGGGTACTCAATAATATTGAATGTGATATTGATTCCAAAAACTTAAGAACTGCTACCTTAATAAATTATTCTTGGGGAATTTTGCATGTGAATACCAAGTAAGTTAATGTATTCAGTAATAGAATAGGATGACCTGATTTGAATGTGAAATTGGGTGTAATGATCAATAACCATCACATAAATAATTGATTAAGAGAAGTCAAAGGAAAAGAACAGCTTTCAAAAGCCTCTTCAGTACTTTGTTCATGTGCACTGAAGACAGCGGCCGAGCTTGGTTACTGCCATGTGATAGTGAAAGCAGCACGTGGTCTCCCAGGCAAGCTGTTTGCTTTGCCATGTCACACACACGCTTTTCCGATCCTAGATTCTAGTCTTCTGTCTGGCTTCCTTGTGTTTAATACATCTGACATATGGCCTGTTTCTCTATCTGCCTTTTATTATGTTATTTCATCAGGGTACTTTGAAATTGGTATGAGGAATAATCAGCAGACTACAATCCAGTTTTAAGTGCCTTTCCTTATCAAAGAACATAGAATTATATGGCAGTCTTAGGACTCAGCGCTTTAACTGATGACATATAATATAAAGTTGAATATAAAACTATACAGCCTGACATAGTGCAGTCTATTATTACCTGATATAGAACATAAAATCAGAAAAGGGGAAAAGGTGGACAAGATTTTAATAGATAGCTAAGCAGCTGGGTGAACATAGCCAGAGAAAGAAAAGAAAGATGTTTCCCACTGCTTCAGTATTTCCCTTGCTGAG
This sequence comes from Myotis brandtii, assembly GCF_000412655.1. Taxonomy (NCBI): domain Eukaryota; kingdom Metazoa; phylum Chordata; class Mammalia; order Chiroptera; family Vespertilionidae; genus Myotis; species Myotis brandtii. The sequence goes on from NW_005363247.1 coordinate 7,657,025, forward strand.
CTTTGAATGCTTCCATTTCCTCTCTCCCTAGGACTCTGGATTCTCAGAGTTTGACATAACTTAAGGGTGATGTCAGTCTAGCGAAGTTACTTGTGGCCCAATGCATCTTCACCACCTACTAGCTATGTGGCCTTGATCAGGCAACTTCAGCTGTTTGTACTCTATTTCCTTTTCTATAAAATGGGATAATAATAAGTGGGTCTACCTCATTGAATGAAGATTAAATGAAATAATCCACGTACCATGCTCAGCCTTCTGCTTTACACCCAGTGAGTCCTCCATAAAGATCAGCTATGACTATTCTTCTCCACTTTTACTCATTGGCACTTTTATCTTAACTGCACTTTAAACAGGTGGGAAAATAAAGAATAACGTTAGATAATTCAACAATTACATATTAAACTATTATATACCAGGTACCATACTAGAGCCGGGGATACAATGATGAATGACAGCAGTGTCTGTGAGGGCAGAGGCCATGTCCATGTAGCACATGACTCTATTTCTGGCCTCTGGCAGACTACCTGGCATATAGTAGATGTGTAACAAATATGTGCCAATAAGCAAATAACCAGCCTCAGGAGATGAGTATAGTTACCCTCACCATTTTACAGATGAAGAAACAGACTTTGAAAAGAAGAGTAATTCATTCAGTGTCATTTGGCTAATAAGCCACAGGATCAGACTTGAAACCACCTGGGCTTGACTCAGTCTAGAGCCCGTACCTGTGCAGCCTCTCTAGGAAGGATGTGCTCACACCAGCTCTCCATGCTGCTTGAGAAGTGTGCATTAGGCTGCCAATTTCTAATTCTTAAAGTGTACCATTGCCCTGCAGATAAACCACATGCTGATTAAATATTCCCCAAGTAAATATTGAATACTCACCTTCTTGCACATCATACGGTTCTAATTTTTGAGGGTGTAGCAGTTAACCTGAGAGATGTTAATGGAACTTACACTCTATCCAGAGAAACAGACGCTAAACAATTAATTATATGTGTGATCGCCCTTGTGATGGATGCTGTATGGGAGCAGGTGCCAGAGGTTCCGACTGAATCTAGTGCAATGGTCAGAAAGGCTTCCACAAGGAAGGGATTTTACAATTGAGCTCTGAAGAGTAGGTAAGAAAAAAATTAACTAGAAAAGAAATGAAAGAAGAGAATTTCTTGCAGAATAGTGTGTTTTCAAGACTAACTTGAGGCATTTCAGTAAAAGAAAAAAGGGAGAGAGAGAGAGAGAGAGAGAGAGAGCGAGAGAGAGAGAGAGAGAGAGTAAGATGACATGAGACATGAAACTATAGAAACAAGTTAGAACAAAAATTTCTAGGGCTTCCAAAACAGGTTAATAACTTTGGCCTTATCCTAAGTACAGTGGATTTTAAAGAAGAGAATGGTGTGACACATACACAATTTAGAAACATCACAATATGAAAGGAGACCAATGAGAACTCTGTTGAAAGAAGAGGGCAGTGGTCCAGGATAGTAGCATGGGAGATGGAGATAAGTGGATAGATTTGAAAGATAGAGTCCATGGACTTGGTGACTTAGATCAGGGAGATGAGCAGGAGGCAGATCCAGGTTTTATGGGACCTGAAGCTTATGAAATTGGGGAACTCTTCCAGAAATGATTTACTGTATAAAGGAAGGTCCAAAAATGGCCAGCAAAGTCCTAGACATTGTTTACAAACCCAAGGAGTCTGGATGAAGAGGAGGGGCTTTCTTCACTGCATCTCTTTATATAAAGGAGAAATCCTTCCCCAGAATCCTTCCCACATTTCTCTCAAGTATAGGAGTTTGGTAAAGAAAATCGACAACCCCTTCCAATTCCAAGACTTTCTGCTTGGAATTTAGGCAAATGCATTTTAATCTGTAAACCAAGAAGGCAGTCCATACTTATGCTCTAGTACAGCCGTGGGCAAACTACGGCCGTTTGAAATGAATAAAACTAAAAAAAAAAAAGACCGTACCCTTTTATGTAATGATGTTTACTTTGAATTTATATTAGTTCACACAAACACTCCATCCATGCTTTTGTTCCGGCCCTCCGGTCCAGTTTAAGAACCCATTGTGGTCCTCGAGTCAAAAAGTTTGCCCACCCCTGCTCTAGTAGCAGGGTATAATTATTGTCCAACAAGATACTTTTCAAGTAATAATTTATTCTCAGAAAACAGAGATAAACTGAGCTCCACTCAACAAAATGAAACAATAGCCACTTTTCTATTGTGAGCATGAGTGACTGGGTGGGTTCCCTCTTTCTTCCCACATCTCCATTGTCTTCCCTCTTGAAGATGAGGTCCAACTCAGCCCTGTAGCACTGTTGGTGGGCTCTGACGTGTCTCCTCTTTGATAATGGTTGGTACCTGTTTTCTGTCAGCAGTGTGGTGCTGCAGCATTTTATACTGAGGCAAGGAGGAGGCATGAGCTGCTGTCACAAATAATCAGGCACATGGCGATTACAAGTCTGACTTCTGATAGAACCCAGAATCAAGCTGGGGAATCATTAACTGAAGAGAAGTGGGGCAACCTGCTCAAGGGCACATAGCTAAGAGATGGTAGAGCCAGGATTCAGATTCGCTTGTGGCTGATTCAAGAACCCACACCTCTAGCCACTTTTTGTTGCTGTTACATTTTCAGACCTTTTTTCCCCTTTAATGATTGGAACAATATGATTTTTATCAATTAACCGACAAGCCTAAATCTTTTTCATCTCTGGAGGTAAAAAATAGCATCAGAGCAAGATGGCATCAGATTCATGTCCTGAAGCTTTGTGATTACTAGTAAAGAATGACTAGAACCAGGGCGCGGATGTTCAGATAACCAAGATGGGCTTAATCCACTGTGGGAGCCCTGTTGAGATGGATAAGATCTCACAGGTGGGCTTTCTGCATTCTAGTTCCCTCTGACAAGAGAATTTGAAACAACCCATACATTTCTCTTTCATTACAAATCCCTCTTATCTTAGAATTTTTTGTTCAAAATTTATACTCTCCAAGAAGTAGTTTGTAATAACTATAGTCACATCCTTGTCCATACATTGATGATTGAGCAATGTTTATATAATATCTATATGTAACAATACAGGCATTACACATTGTACAATTGTATAAATTGCAAGCCAAACTCCAGGTGAACAAAAATTACTTCTTTTTTTTATATAACAGAACTTTGTTTCTGTTAAAAGTTGCCATTCTAATAAGTGTTGTGAACTTGCTATCTGCCAATAAGTTTTCTTCCCTTACCCTAGGGTTGCATCTAGCTTTTGAGAGAGGCTAATGGAAGTACCAAGGCACTGGATTGGGTGGGGATGGGGGAGGGAGGAAAGCATGTCTGTTCTGAGTTATCTTCTACCAATGCCTTTCTTAGGTGAAATGTCCATTCTAGTCTTTGTGTAAGTCCTGTGCTGATCAGTGTTACTGCATGCTACTTGTGTGTATATGTGAATCACTTCTGCTCTCTACTATTACTTCCTAAATAAACTACCCATACACAAGTTATTCCTTATCTGCAGCTCTGCGTACAGGAGGAACTAAGCTAAGACACACCTCTAAAAATGAAAATGTCCAGGCTTGGACAGGGTCTTTGTTTAGCTATGGGATCAGCATGAAGAGGTATATGGTTAAATACTGGCTTCTTTGTTTGTATTCCAGAATCAGCAAGGCACAATTTGAAAGGGGTGGTATTAGTAGCAGGATGAAAAAATGAAACTTTTATTTTATTATTGAGTTGTTGACATAGTAAGGCTATGTAACAAACTACCCCAAAACTCAGTTGCTTACAACAAGCATTTATTCATTCTTACAAGTTGCCAAGATAACAAATGCAGCTTATATAGGCGGCACTTATCTGGACAGCTCTGTCTCGGGTTGTAAGTTGGCTGGGTTTGGTTCCAGAATGTCAATCTGCTACATATACATTTGTTCTGGAAACAGGCTGAAGAGGCAGTAATTCCCTGGGGCATACTCTTCTCAGAGCACTGAATCACTGAAAGCAAGAGCCAAGCCAAACTGTGCAAGCACATTTAGGCCCTTGCTTACATCACATCCACTAATAATCCACTGACCAAAGCAAATCACGTGGTCAAGCTCAACATCAATGGGCCAGGAAAGTACACTCTCTCACAGGGGCAGAGGGAGTGGAGTGGATAATAATCGTTATCCTGTGTGTTAGTGCTATAACCTTGCACAATTATGAGGCAGTTAGAAAACATTACTCGTCCTTCTTATGGGTTTAATTTGTATATAAGAGTTAATGTTTATCTTCGGGACATGTATGTATGTGTGTTTGTACTCTCGGCTTGCACATGGTTAATCCAACAGTTACCAAATAGGCATTCAAAGGAAAGCTGAGGCATATCTTGAACCCTTCTGGTGGGAAGACTTTGAAGATGGCTGAATGTGGAGGACAGAGCTAGTTAGAACATTCTTTCTGGAATTCTTGAATAAAATATTTTCGTTTGACTGAATAATTATGATTTAGAAGGAAGGAATAGAGTCTGAGGGAAAACCACCCACCCAGGTTAGGAAGATAAGTTTCAGACATGGGGGTGGAAAGTCAGGGAGGCAGGTTTGGAGCAGGAGAGGAAAGTGGGCCAGAGGGCAGGGTGTTAAAGTTGGGAATTGGGGACTTCTGATGGGAAAGAAGGATTTGATGCTTAGCTGCTATAATCTGGCCTATAAACAAAGTCATATAGTAAGACCCTTTCTCTCACAGGTAGTAAGTCCCTTTAGGTTTTTGTTTTTTTCTCAATACTTCAGTTAAGGCTCAGTTATAGAACTTTTTATGTTGTCAAAAAGTGAAAGACTGAGCTACAAGGAAAAATAAAATATACCTATTCAAATAATTCTTAAATTGCCTTTAAGAAAGCCCATTATTCTACAAAGGAATTACCTTTTTAATGTAAACCATCAACTATTTTTTTTTACAGTTCATTGGGAAACACAATAAGAAAAAGAGACCCTATTTTTGTTGGAAACATGAGCTTTTTTTCTTTTTGACTTAGTGAGAAATCATTTATTCTTCTGATTTATAAGCATATTTTACATATTCTGGTTAATACATCAAGTGTATAATGTGGGAGTTCCCTTAAGAATGCTAAAATCACACATGTTAAAGTCAGCTACACATTATGTTAGGCTATTAGATGTCACTTTTTAATCACAACACATATTATATTTTTTATTTTTACTAACAGAGGAACATGCCTTTCAAAAATATTTTATTGGACGAAACTTTCTTATTCTCAGGAAAATTTTTGTTCTTTAATATAATTTATTATGCCTTTTAAAATTCTGTTTGATAAAAGCATTGCTACATTATAAATACCTGTAAAGAAAATATAATTTAAATTTTTGAGGGAAATAGTATATGTTTCTTCTCTTACATTTTCACAAAAATTCACACAGGCACTAAGAAAGACTGACAAAAATATTTTTTGTCTGAACAATATACTCCAGGTTGGAAACATTCAAACATGACTTTATTTAAATATCAAAGCTTCTCTAAAGTGAACCTTGGCTGCAATTCAATGAGCTGGTTGGGGGTTTAATCAGGAAAAGATTCTGTTAGAAGGATAAAAAAGAATGCTTCAGACAACTAGCAGTAGGCTAGGAATGGGGAAAGGATGAGCTTTCCTTTATGACTGTTTATTGTCCCCTCTAGGCCTTAGCTTTGTTGTTGTTTTTAGTTGAAAATGTATCTCATAACTCCTGGTCCTTTTCAGTTTTAGTACTTTTTGATGGGCTGAAATTTTAAAAATTCTATCTAACAGTCCATATCGAAGAGCATGTGAAACTTCCAAGAACATACTGATACTGTAATTCTTTTAGGAGAACATCCTTAAAGCTTCATGGGTATTGCTCTGGAGATAACCTTATTCTGCACAATTTCATATGGTGGAATAGGGGGTGAAATTTTGTGTTACAAACCATACTTCAAACCAAAGCACTTGACAGACTCTAGTGTTCTCTTCTTGGTCTAGTTCATGTGTAGCCTGATAAAGTTCAAACTTCGTGGAAGAACAGCAAACAGCCAGCCCACTGGGAGAATGCCATTGTAGGTGACTAGAGCCTTTGTGAGCACAGAGAGAATGAGAAGCTAAGCAGTTGGCAGTTAATGAATTAGTGTAAATGGGCATCCAGGGGAGGTGAGGTTAAATGAACATGTCAGATTAGATATCAGAGGTACTTGCAGGAGTCTAAAATACCATTTGGGGGCCAATAATTTAATTAAGTCATGGAAAATTCTCATAATTATTATTATACAGATCCTGCCTGAAAGAAGTTGAAGATATTTTTTCCTAGTGCATTTACACTTTGAAAATGTTCATTTAGTTCAAGAGTGGGGCCAAATGAAAGGCCTATTGAGTGCTCATCAGTAAGGTGGCTGCCATAGGTAGCATGAAGCAGAGAGCCTTGGGGACCTGCCACTCAAGTTTAGCTACATAGCTCCAGGCAACTTGGCCATGATGGAAGATGGGTCTGAGTATCAGGTTTTATGTAAAATCTCATATTTTCAATAATCACTCACATTTAAAAAAACATTTTACATGTCAAAAAAAAAACCTACCTGAAGGACAAATGTGGCCTGTGGGCTGCCACCTCGTGTCCTCTGAGTTGAAACTTGGAAGCCATTTGATGAGAATTTGGATACTATCAGCTATACCATTACGGAAGAGCCTTTAGTGTCAAGGAATGAATACTCAGTTTCAGGGATCCAGAAAAACCTATTCTAATGAATACAATTTTCAAAACAAACAAAACCTCCCATTGGCTCTCCCCTGTTATTATATTGGTTCTCCATGTTATGAGTGGTTTTCTGTTATTATTAATAATAAAAATTATGACTAGGAACTTGCTGAGTGCCAAGTGTAAGTTTATTCTAAGAAAGTAGCATAAATTAGTTCTCTCAGTATGCAGTTTGTGGCTAAGACAAGGGAGGAGGAAATGGAGGAAGACCAGAACACACAGCATGTGTCTCAGTCACCGTTGGATCAACAGAGGCCTCTTACGTGGCACACCAAGCAAGGAATGTTCTAACACAGCCCAAACCAGATCACACAGATTCTGAGGTCTGTTTATGGATCTAAGTACTACTCCCTAAATAAGTAGTACTTTGGAATAGAAAAGATGGGGTAGGGGTCTAATTATGAACACTTTCATTCGAGACTTTCCAAAGCTGTCTTTGGCATCAAAATTCCAAGAACCACAGAGCAAAGACAGGAGACAAGCTATCAGAACAGATTTCCTTCCTCTCATTCTTTGCAGATTACTTTCCAAATTTATCTATTGCCCCAGGTTATAACTTTTCTTTTGAGAAATGAAATGAAAGGGCTCAGGGAGGCATTCTAATGTGGCTTGAGGACCACGTGTGAACTGTGGCTCTGGAAAAAACAAACGCATTACTTGTGTAGGCAGGAAGAGGTGCTTGAAAAGATCCATGATCCATTCAGGAAGTTGGATTTACTGTTGGAGCTCATCTCTTTCAAATATCCATTTTGGGGAGAAAAAGAAAAAGTATAATAAAAGATATTATAAGCATAAGAATCAATGGCAAAAACACCCACTTCAGACACAGGCAAAATCTATGGGTAAGGAAGGAGCATGAATATTTCCAACTCAGGATCACAGACTTCTTTAGTTCTCCTCCCTCAGAATGTCCACCAGAGCTTGCAGCAGCCGGTCATCTCTGTGCTTGTAAGGTTTGGTGTTATAGAAAACATCGGCATAGTCGTTATACAGACTGTCCTCAGTGTCTTTAAGGTGGGAAGGTTTGTTCAGCTTTTCCAGGGCTTCGTAGAAATTTTCGTAAGGGATGTTGGGCTTTGCACTTGGAGACTTCTTTGGTGATTGCTTTGGTGGTGAGTTTCTTCTGAAGGCGCTTTGTAGGAGTCGCAGCATGGCCTCGGATGCAGCTCCCTCCACCTGCTCCTCCTTTCTGTCTCTCCCACTGCTGCTGCTGAGGCTTTTTGTAGTCAGTGGCTTCTCATTCAGGTTCTCTTCTGTGGGCTGCTCCTAAAACACAGAAATCCACCCACAAAGGGAAGAAGGCTCATTATTTAGAGCTGGGCAGACCAGCTGTAGTTCATGCCCACCA
>NW_005363247.1:7665180-7706995 GCF_000412655.1 Myotis brandtii
CCCACCTCCTCCTGGCAGTTGGGGAGCAGAAAGAGCACAAGGCTTAGAGTTACACTAACTCAGTTTTCAGTCCTCAATTTTCCTCTTACTGTTATATCCCTGGCACCTTTTAATCTCCCTAATTTCACCTGTAAAATAGGAATAAGAATACCTCCACTTCCGGTGGATTTGAAAATGGAATAAGATGATGTATTATAAGTGCTCATACTTATTGGTCTCCTTCACTTTGATAAACGAAGTAGAATTCATGTTAGTGGATTCAATAATTTTGAATTCATTAATTTTAATTTCTAAATACGCAAGGAATGAATGAATAAAACAATAGAGTTTCATCCTATGGAAAATAAACAATTTACCACTCCCACTCCCTTTTTTCCTTACCCATGTTTGACTCACTCCCCGCCTAAAAGTTAGGGGCAGCTTCACTCACTACATTGTCAATTTACAGTTCAAAAAAAGAGCATGCCAAGAAGAATCCAGCCACACAGACCTCCCCTGAGTCCACCACCTTCTCCACCCCTCTTCTGTCATTCTGCACGGTGTTGTAGGACGTGTACACGCGGGGCTGTTTCATGTGTTCTGGCTGAGAGGAGGTCCCGTGCAAAATCAGCTTCCAGTTCACAATTCTCCCTTCATTTTGCATTCTTCCAGACTGATGAATAAGCATATATATTTTAAGCAGGAATCTTTACAGCTGCCAATACTAAATTGCAATGTTAGCTGTCTTTAGGAGAAAGGCATTCTCAGAGAAAAAAGCAACAGTGTGTGTTCTGAGTAACATAAAACAAGATCCTTCAGACTGTCAAAAAAGGATTTCATAGTCTAAATCTAATTTTAAAATTTTGTGCATTCCGTGTGTAGAGCTCTGTGTGAAAAGAAATACATCACTGGTGGGGGATAAATGGTGATGGAAGGAGACTTGACTTGGGAGATGAACACACAATACAATATACAGATAATGTATTATAGAATTGTACATCTGAAACCTATATAACCTAATTAACCGATGGCACTCCAATAAGAAAAAAGAAAAACACACATTTTTAAAAAGATAATAAAGGAAAAAAATCACTGGATTTATTCTTGCTATGAAAATTGACAGTTTACAGGCTCAAGGATTTAAAAAAATGATTAATTGCTTCATCATTTAATTAAAAAATCAGAACTCTCTATATTAATCTCTATATGGAATGTATTCTTGAAAAGTTGACTGTACATCTATAAATAGAATTATATTAAACAATTATCAACTTTTAGAAACATTCCATTGGGGAAAAAAGTCAGCCTCAATGGAGTATTACAAATAGCCTTCAGCATTAATCAACCCTTAAAAACTGTACATTTATGGGAATAATACTTTTCAGAAGCTCAAAAACTATGTTTAAAATAATGTGCGGAAATCTAAAATGTCTACAAAATATTCAAAAGCATAAAGTCAAATTTTGCAGATTTATCTTGGTAAACAGTTTTTCTTAGTTTCCTGATGGTGAAACTGATTTAAAGAGTGGAGTCCACATTCAAGAACAAGACAATCTACTAAGAACATTTCCTGTTCTCCCCATGAGAGCAGGAATTTTTACAGATGCCAATACTAAATTTAGCTGTCTTTAGGAGAAAGGTATTCTCAGAGAATAAAGTAACAATAACTATAGAATTTGTATTAATTTAATTGACATCTTCAGGAATAATTTCTTTTTAAAAAGCTATTTAGGCGGGTGTGGGTTAGAAGAGGTCAATGGGGGAAATAGGAGGACAACTATACTACTTTCAGCAATAAAGGTAAATCTCTCTATATAAAAGGCTAATATGCTAAATGTCCCTCCAACCATCTTACCAATCGCTATGAAACACACTGACCACCAGGGGGCATATGCTCAACACAGGAGCTGCCATGATGCACATTGGCCATTTACAAAGAAACAGCACCACGAACCTCCCCACCACCCCAGAGCGACAGCCCACCAAATTGCAGCCAATGCTGCCAAGACCCCATGGCACAATATGCAGCCCACAGCCCACCCCAGCCCAGAAATGGTCGCTGTGGGCACCAGGTAATGACATCACATAGCAACACAGGACTTCCTCTCCCTAGTGACTAGCCTCCTTGGAGTTTCTTCAGTCCAGGAACATGATTTGCTTTATAGCCAGGTGCAAACATTTTATACTTTAACCAAATGTCTGTGAAGCGTTTTCCCGTGCCTCATCTCATTTAATCCTCACAGAAATCCTTGAGTAGGTAGATAGGAGACTTGGTAGAATCCTATTTTCTTTTCATTAGCCGGAAAATGGAAATTTAGAAAGTTTAGAAACTTGACCCGACTGAAAAGAAGTAAGAAATGGTGGACCTTGAAAATTACTTCAGTTTTTCTCACTGTGCAGAATATAGTCAAACACTGCTGCAGTTCAATATTTTACCCTTTGTTCTCCCTGCGTGATCTACAATAATAATCTGCTTCATGTTGATATTTACTGCTGTGTTGCTGACAATTACCTGAAAGAGAAGTTGGGGTGCTTCACTGGGCTGGAAAAAGTTTAGCCAAATCAGAAAGCAGGTCTAATTAAGCAAGTTTATTCTATATATATAAAAGGCTAAGTTGACTCGCACGTGCACAATACATATAAAGCTCTCGCTGGCGCCAGTGTGTTTCGATACGTTATTATCAAATGTGAATTTGGTTGACACTTGTATTATAGAGAAAGGGCAAATAGAGATATTAAAATATTTCTTCTAATTAATTTTCTTTCAAATGTGCACAAATCCGTGCACTGGGCCACTAGTTTTAAATAAAAAATTATTTAGACATTGAAATCTGGCACTGCTGATACTTATAACATATCTCTCTCAGGAGGACTCAGACCAAAACCCCATTTATTTATATGCTCACCTATAGAAAATGCTGGAGAAATGATGCAAAAATAAATAATTCAGCTGTATAAATCAGTGTAATTCAGCTGTATGAATAATTTGGTTTTTTGCTCTGACACCCCTTTATTTTTGTGACTGTATGTTATAATTATAGGAAGATATCAAAGAGTGTTAGTAAACATGGTGAAAAAGCTGAGACAAAACAAAGTCATATTAAATAAGTCTTCTCTAATAAGTAAGCTACTTCTAAATGGCCACTGTAGTAAATATTTGTAAAAGTTCCTTCATGTGACTCCAGTGGAGTGTCATAAGCAAAGCTGGTCTAGCATTTAACTATGGTTTTTTTTAAAATATATTTTTATTGATTTCTGAGAGGAAGGGAGATGGAGAGAAATAGAAACATCAATGATGAGAGAGAATCATCGATTGGCTGCCTCCTGCACACCCATTATGGGGGACTGAGCCTGCAACCTGGGCATGTGCCCTGACCAGGAATCGAACCATGACCTCCTGGTTCATAGTTTGACGCTCAACCACTGAGCCATGCCAGTCTGGCTAACTATGTTTTTGAATACAGCTCATTCTGGTGAGTAGGTCATGTGGGACACTTGGATTTGTCCCACAATATGTCACACTGTATATCAGAATATCTTCTCTTTCTTCCTCTATGGCCAGTGCCTAATATTTTTTAAATCTATGTAGCCAAGTGGCAGGACTTGAAACACTACATCTTGTCATTACTTCAACTACAGAGTGATCAAAGTTCCTTAGGGCCCTGATGAATGATGACATCAACCTTAAAACAACTTCAATGTTTTTAAAAGTAAGCTTGTGTTTCTATAGCCTTTTCTTCTTACTTACCATGTCTGTAATTCGCAAAGTCCAGGTGCCTACTGGGTTCTCTCCCCATGTGTGAACAGACATGAAGTCCCAATTTTTAAAGCCATTAGGAGATGTATCCCGCTCTCTTTCAGCCAACAGAACAGTGTTGGTTCCTATTTTCATACAAGAAATACAAGTTAATAAATGTCCTAACAGCTCTGATAGGACACACTCTAGCATCTGATAATGAAAATGAAAGCTGGGAGAGATTAACCCTCCAAATGTTTTTATCCACAGTACATTGCACATTATCTGACATATAATAAGTTCTCAATCCATACTGTAGAAAACAAAATAATGAATGAATATAGTAAGGTTTATTTGAATAAAGAGAACTCAGAGACCTATGTTTACAAACTAAATTAAAGAAGAGAATCAAAGACCTAAAATACATTTTGATGGAACTGTCATTTTGAAATATAAGAGGAAGTTTTGAGAATTTAATAGGTGTCTGTGTCTACAATCTTGTGTATACATTAAAAAGCTATGTTAATTTAATAATCTCTTGTCATATAAAACTAGTAATAGGAGTAACTCTAAATTTTCAAATCCAAGCTTTCTATAGAACAATAAATAATATTACTTTCTAAGTGAAAGGGTCAAAAAAACTAAAGGGCCATTAATGAAAAAGCAGTCCACCAACCTTTCAAGACAATTCCAAGATATCTAGAAAGTGTAACTCCAAAATTAACAGAACCTATTCAAAAGCTGTAAGAAGTTCATATCCTGGAAGGACATTATGGAGATAGCTCATTTTTCCTCACACATCACCTACAGACATGGAATTTATTCAGAGACTGCATGTGGAAGAGTGCTGGGACAGCTTCTCCTGGTGGATTATGGTTTGTGTTCACAAGCTCTTCCCATCCAGAATCTCATCTAACTTAGTGCCCTCTCAGGAAAGAGCAACTGCCCATATATCACATCATCTGCCTTAATAATATCATTATGGGAAATTTGTTAGTCTTCTCAACCCTCTTTCATGGATCAGAAGTCTCAGTTTTTCAATTGATTCTGATGTATCTATCAGCTTTATTAAGTATCAGAGTAATTTTCACTAACATGTTACCTGAGAGAAAAGAATGATAGATCAGTGACCTGGAAAAATGAGCACAATTTGAAAATGTATATTATGGTATTCATTAACTCCAGAAAGGCTTATTAATTACATATTATTTGAATAGACCTTGTTCTTTGCTTATCTAAGGACCTGTGGGAATGAGCAGGGCAGAATTCTGATGTTAAAAAAAAAAAAGGGGGGGGGGAAGAAGCATATTTTTTAAGACCTGAAAATATCTATTGGGAGACTTAGTTCTATAAAGAAACAAAAACTCATTGATTTGAAGTAATTGAATTTACATTTAAACAAATGGTTTAAAAGAAAATTTTAAAGTTAAAAAAAAATTACCAAGAGCAGAAGTGAGTGTGACATGAAGGTCTCCTCTTCGGGAATATTCAATTGTTGCTTCAAATTGTACATGTTCCAGGGACTTGATAGCATTTTCCTGTCCCTCACAAGCTCTTGTTGGAATTTCAATGATAACTTCTCCATTAGCTTTCAGGGCTCTAAATATATTAATGAATCTCCATTGAATAAAGTGTATCTCTTCTTCCTTACACTTTATACAAATATGTACACATCAGTCTTGTACTTGATACTTAACTAAGCTTGTTGTCTCTCCCTATTATGAGTAGAACCTAATTCAGGATTAGCTATAAGTGAATAATGCATAGAAAATGGTAAGGCTTTTATAGAAATAGAAAAAAAACCCCAATTCTACAGTTTCATCATAAATAGCAAAATCAATCCTGAGAAAAAAGAACAAAGCTGGAGGCATCATATTTCCTGATTTCAAAATATATTAGAAAGCTACAATAATCAAGACAGTATGGTACTGGCATAAAGACAGACATATAGGCCAGTGGAACAGAATACAGAACCCAGTTAAGTGTTCTTACCACAATAAAATAAAAAGAAAAGAAAATAGTAAAGAACACAGGTACTTGAAAAAAATGCTGTTTACTGTGGAATCAAATTCAGGCATGTTTGCCTTGGACCCATCAAAAAGTGGTCTATTATTGCAATGGACATGTCTTCCATGCCTTCTACCCTTGAGTACTTTGTGTGAGTGGGTCTTCAGTATAATCATGATTGTTGTGATAGAATTAACAAGACAGTCATAGCAGATTCTGCTTCCAGGGCTAGATGTGGTGGGTCAGATGTGGTCTGTGTAAAAGCAGTATGATAAAGGTTCCTTCATGGAAGAAAGATGATGAATCACACAGCACTGTGGTATGAAGTGAGGCTCTTGAGGTCTGGATAATACTTGTTGGCAAGTACTGTATTTCATCAATTCTAAGATGCATTTTTTCAACATTTTATCATCTTTGAATTTGGGATAAATCTTAAAACTGATGATTGATAATAGTTTAAGTAGCTATGATTGTTCTTAGTGCTACATAAAACAATGGTACACCTTAAACATAATGCTAGATGGTAGGTAGGCTATGAGAAGAAAATGCAAATATGCTAACATGATTTACAGATCTTTGATCTCAATATTCCCCGTGGACCCACAGCGAACACTGGCAAATGCTACCTCCATCTACTTCAGAAAGGAAGGTGAAAAAAATTAGACAAAGTGACAAACATATCAAATAGTGCCATGGGCACACAGTTATTCAAAATTCCCGAGACACTTACCTGGGCTCAAAGTCATTGTCCTTTATCACACACTCTTTTTTCTCAGGCACACTGTTCCAGGTTCTCGGATCAGCTAAGTCCACCAGAGCTTTGGCATTTAGCAGCCCGAATCCAAACCGACTGTTCACCATCAAGCCTGCGCCATTCTTTTTCCATCCAGGGTTATTGGCCAGTGGGTCATACTCAGAGGTCCAGACAACCAAGTGCTGCATATCTCGCCAGGTTAGATTTGGACTGGATGGAAAGTGACCCAAAACATCTTTCAGGGACAAAATAAAGTTTCCTTGCAAAAGCAAGTGCTAAGAACAAGCATTTCTATTCAGAAATTATGAAGTACCTTTTGTAACTGTACTTAATGTAATTCTAGCATTACTATTTGTATGTCTTTTCATTTAGAAATCAAAATACAGTATGGAAAACTTCTCCTCATACCATGCAAGTTAAGTTCTTATCATTAGTAAAATTTTGTCTTCAGCATTGTAGAAATATAGGACTTGGTTCATGATTCCTAATTAGTTAAGTTTACCTGGAGCAAAAATAAAAATGACAGCACCTCCTTTCATTCTTTCAGTCTTCTGCTGTCCATTAACATCCTTGGCATTTTTAGCATTATTAACAAAGTCCTCGACTTTCTTCTTGAGCAGACTCAGATTTTAAAGATATGGGCTGGCTTCCTACTCAAGTAGTTTTTGTTTCTTTTCTTTATATATCAAAAGTGTCAAGAAACTCTTAGCTACTTGAGATCACTCTTGTAAGATCACTATGCTTAATACTATGGGGATATTTAAAGAGGTGGTTCTTGTTTTTAAGAAGCTTACACTCCAGTAAAAAAACTAAGGTTATTTTTTTATTACTATAATATATCTGCTGAATAATGTGTTTATGGCATAATGCACTGCAGGAGTTTAGTAGAGAGATAATTATTTCAGGTTGGGAAGATCTAGGGAGATTTTGCTGGGAGGAAATATTTGAGCTGAACTTTAAAGAGTGGGTAGAATGTCAAGAAGTGGAGTGAGAGAAAAGAGAATGAGGCAATGGAGCAAAACCTGTGCGGTGGGGGGAGGAGGGGGGAGGAGGTGAAGTACATGATGTGGCTCAAGTACAGTGAATAGTCTGGTTTGCTGGAGCAGGAAGAGGTGATAAGGAGTACTGAGCCAGATGGTGAAGGCCTTGACTGCCAGGTAAGGGGCTTATACTTTATCGTTTGGGCAATGAGGAATCATTGAGAAATTTTGAGCAAAGAAGTGGTTTAACCAGAAGTCTTGATACAATTAATTTAGCAACAATATAAAGATAATCATAGGGTTGTTAGGTCTATTATAATGCAGATAGAGCCTTTCCCAATCACCCTATGTAAAATTTCAGTTCTCCCAACACTCCTGAGCATTATTCTCCTGCTCTACTGTTTTCTTTTATAGCATTTATCACCTTCTAACATATTGGGTAATACATTTGTTTTATATATCATTAATGTCTGTCTCCCCTGCTAGATTTAGCCATGAGAAGGGCTGAGATTTTAATCAGTCTTGTTCTCTGATGTGTACCTAGCACTCAGAAGAATTGCAGGCACAGAGTATAAGCTGAGTAAATATTGGATGGCTGGATGATTGAATGTGACTACATGTTAACTAGCCCCCAAATATAATTTTAAAACTTACTGCAATTAATCAGTAGAGTCTTTCAAGATCTCCAGCTTTCCCTTAGCTTTGAGACTTGCATTGTGTCTATTAAGCCAGTCAAGCATTAGTCCTCAAGGTTTCTAGCTTATCACTAGGTTGTGAAACAACCCTCAGGAAATCTGGCTCAATTTGCTGTTTTCTCCCTAGAGTCAATAGCATAGTGGTTAAAATGTCTTCTGGTAGGTATTGCAAAGGATACCTGGCAGGCCTCCCAGGGAAGCTCCCTCCCCACATCAGCCTGGGTGCAGAGCCCATGCAACTAGGTCTCTCTAGGGCAGTGGTTCTCAACCTTCCTAATGCCGCGACCCTTTATTACAGTTCCTCATGTTGTGGTGACCCCCAATTTCATTGTTACAAATTGAACATAATTAAAGCATAGTGATTAATCACAAAAACAGTATGTAATTATATATGTGTTTTCCCATGGTCTTAGGCGACCCCTGTGAAAGGGTCATTCGACCCCAAAAGGGGTCGCGACCCATGGATTGAGAACCGCTGCTCTAGGGAGTTGCAGTCAAGGACTCAGCTCCTCTACTTGGTCATACTCTTCCCATATTTACATTCCTAGCCCCTCACACCTTCTTTCTTAGGTCTCCTTATCTGAGGCCTTGGGCAGAGGTCTCTGCTAAGGCCTCCTTATGGGGGGAGTGGGAGAAACCTTAAAGACATTTTCCCCCCTCTACTTTTCCACTCCTAGCCTTCCCCAAGCCCCACCCCACCCCAGAATCCATATAACTACCAGAGCCTTTTTTTGGTTGGGGGAGGGGTCCCTCAACAGTGAGAAGACCCTCATGAATGTGATGCTTCACCTGACCTGTGACTGGGGCACCATTCTTGGTGGAGGGGGGGGCGGGGCAAATGGACTAGGGTAGTCATTGTTTCCTCTTGTTTTAGATTCTGCCAGTGTTGTAAGAGATTAAAGGCTTAACTCTTTCATTTTTGGTTTATTGCTTTAATTTGCTACTCTGACGCCTAGAAGCTCAGTAGATTCACTCTCGTATCAGCTGATCTCCTGACAAACATACCAGCCAGAGAGTGACTGATGGAGGCCTTAGAAAGACTCCAGTTCAGTGATTCTCATGGGTTCCAGATTGCTTGCACCATAATCTGGGACACTTGTAAATATTGAAAATTCCCACGTCCTATCCTAAACCTACTGAATCAATATATCAGGGTAGAGCATTATTTGATAATCATATTTGAAAAAACTAACCAGTTCTATGTTATAGCTAAAATAATGAGTTGGAAGAAAGAATACAAGCATATAACTAAGACAATTAGAAGTCCTTTCAAATCATGGAGGACAGAATAGGGAGTAATAAAAGGCATATTACACTATATCTACTACCAAAGACCCGTGTGGCTTTAAGCACGTCACTTTATTTCCCTGGTCCTGAGTTGACTCATTTATAAGAATAGAGGGATGAGGATAATAATCTCCAGAATTCCTTACTGTTCAGACCTCCTATCTGCCCAGTATCATAAATACCTCATCTTGTCTCCACCTTGGCCATCCCACATTTAGGAATAATTAACTAGCTGAGGAGAAATGGCTATTTTTTGAATGTAGACATTAATTCTATCCTATAAAGCATTTTATTGAAATTCTTGCATCTTTCCAGTCCTTTAAAGGGAGTTTTAGGTAAAAAGCCTTTTATCAAGGTGATCAATGGGCAACTCACCACTTTCTGATTTGACCATCTATGTGACAGGTGTGTCTTTGGAGGTTGGGATGAAGAAGTGTACTAAGGAAGCATAAGGCAGGGTCTTGATAATCAAACACAAAGCATAGACTTCCTATATTTCTATAGTAGAACATTTGTTTTATATTTAATTGCATGTTTTTTTTTTAAATTTTCTTTTACCTATTCTTTACAAAATATTCAAGGGGGTTTCATTGCCATGCAATTTGGAAAATTAAGCCTATTTTCCCAACAGAGTTATTCTTCATTTGTGTGATTGCATTTCATAAATGAAAAGGAGCTGCTAATAATCGTACATTTCATTCATGACAGCCTCCCTTTGTTAATTAGTGCTCAACAGCACCACAATAATTAAAAATTTTAAAGCTGCATTAGGTTGCAAATCAAGGATATATTTATAGAAAATAAGGGTTGTGGAATTAAACATTGAAATTAAGCATTGCTTCTAATTAGAAGAGTGTAGGTAAAGTAATTGGAAACAAAATTCTAAAGTGAAAGAGTCCTAGAGGCTGTCTCATTCTGCCTCTAATCGCAACTAGGTAAGTCCAGTATGTTGAAGATTTCCTAATCTGGAGACTTTCCAACATTTCACAACCCACTGAGTCAAGGATTTCTTTGATGTGGTTTACCCAGAGGTTTCATGCAGCATTGGAAGTTTACTTTCCTTTCTCTAGCCTTTAATGAAAATAGAAGATTGGTTCATCTGTTTATTTAATACCTCCAAACATGTCAAGGGATTCAGTGTTTCACTACAGAATTTGTGTTCTCTATTAAAAATTACTCTGATTTCCCTTGCTCTCACCACAGAAGACTGAGGTTATTGTCTGCCATCTTTCTAACGTATGCTCACTGCATGACAATAATGGTACCATAGGCATTTATCGAAGGAATTCCTATCTTTTTTATGCCTATTGAGTACCGGAATGAACATCTTCGCAATTACAGCTAGATGAGGTTGCAGAAAAAAACAGTTGTAAATTAACTCTTTATAGCAGTGTTTCTCAAAATTTGGTTAAGCTAGCTACTAGCATTCAAACTGCCTAGGACACTGATTAGAAATGGAGGTTTCTAGGCCAAATACCAGAAACTTCTGAATCTGAGTTGATGGCAATGGGACATAGGAATCTGCATACTACATAAAACTCTGAAAGTGATTATTATCTAAGCTGGTGTTTGAGAAACACTCTTCTAGGGAAGAAAATTCCTCTATACATATTTGAGCCAGAAACTATTCTTCCTCCTTCCCTCTCCTCTTCTCATTCCCTGGTGCTCCAGCTAAGTCATATTTAATGCAATATAAGTAGTTTGCTTGTGACAAGGAGTCTTTTATGAGGAACTCATAAAGCATGAGAGTTAGGATGTTCCTTTATCAGCCTCAATCTTATTAACTTCTCTTTGTTTGAGAGGATGAGCAGCTACTGTTCAACATTTCCTGTGCACCAGGGCCATGGGAGGCAGCATAATGTACTGGTTGATAGCACAGGATTTTCCCAGATTTGCTTTTTCCTTACCAGCCATCTTTCCAGCCCATCCAAGTAGGTAGACTCTTGGTATGAGTTTTGCTAGGCCTGTCTTGTTTAGCCACTGTGGCGGTCTCATAGCTGAGATACTTGGGACTAAATCGTAGCTCCACAGGTGCCCCAGGGCTCTTGGAACTACTCTGGATTAATCCTCTTAGACAAAGACTCAGCAACTTCTGGGCTCTTCCAGCTGTGGCACGAGCCAAAGTGTTCTCTTCTGCTACTGTGAACCTCATCTACTGAACATGACATGAGGGGACTGCTTTGTCTTCTCTAGAGAATATGGATGTTCTTCTAAGACAGTGATGGCGAACCTATGACACGCGTGTCAGAGGTGACAAGTGAACTCATTTTTTTGGTTGATTTTTCTTTGTTAAATGGCATTTAAATATATAAAATAAATATCAAAAATATAAGTCTTTGTTTGACTATGGTTGCAAATATCAAAAAATTTCTATATGTGACCAGCACCAGAGTTAAGTTAGGGTTTTTCAAAATGCTGACACGCCGAGCTCAAAAGGTTCGCCATCACTGTTCTAAGATAAACTCCTTAGTAGGAAAGGTAATAGTAATTTTAAAGTTTAATCACTTTCTTGAGCATGCAACCACTCCACCTGACGTGACATTTAAATATTTCTCACCACACAACACTAGAAACTAGAAATGAGGACAAATAAAAACCTGTGAGACAGTTGGATTTTTCCCCTCTGTGTTAAGTATTAGACTATCAGTCATTATTATAAGGGAAAAACATTGTTGTTAAATCCCTTTTTAACATAATACACTAAAATAAATTCCAGGGTGATTTAGGACTTAAATATGGCAAAAGAATAATAATAAAAGACATATAAATAAATGTTTAATCTAATTTTGAGTTGTAAATATTTTTCTGAATGTAAAAACAAAGGAAAAAACTTTTAGAAAAGACTGGCAAATGTAACTGTATACATATTAACTTAATTACCTTAAAATTACATATAAATAAAATTAAAAGGTAAATGCCTGACCAACCAAACTAAACTAAGGCATAAAACATAATCAAGGCCATAAAAAAGCAATTACAGATGATAAATGGCCAAAGAATATAAAATACTGTGCTTCATTAGTAATGAAATAAAAGTATATGAAGATTAGATACCATTTGCATGTATCAAAATAGCAAAAACTTTAAAAGATAATAAAAGTAGCTTTAATCAGGGCTTAGGAAAATGGTACTTTCATACATATAATGCTGGTGGAAATATAAAATGCTATAGTTTTTCTAGACAGTAACTTGTCAATATGTATTAAAATCATTGAAACATTCATACCCTTTGACCCAGAAATTCCAATTAGGAGTGTTTATCCTGCGGAAATTATCAGAGATGACAATCAATATTTATGGACAAGGGTGTTTAAGCATGATTATATACTTTTAATAAAATCTGCATTTATATAACAGAATACTATGAAAAGATAAAAATTTTGTTTTTAATTCTCATTCCTCTAAGACTGGGATTATATAATATGAAAAAAAGGATGTTTTATAAACTTATCATTCCTAATACTACCCACAGAAATTATCTACATAAAGTATTTCCTGGTGGGAATAAACAGAAGTGAGAGGGCCTTGGAGCTGAGTGGGAGGAGAACTTGGAGGAGACCATGAGTTTTTGAAGGTCAAGGAACATTGATTTACACAAGAGAAAATGCTCTTAACATATTATAGGGAGGATTTAAAAACATCACAAAATAATGTATATGTGAAGATCCAGTTTTGTAAGATATGTGTGTACTAAATCTACATCGAGATGTTAACTGGAAGAGAGTTTATTTTATTATTATTTATAGTTTTCTACTGTAACCATGTATTCAGAAAACAATATGTGTTATTAAAAAGGAGGGGGAGAAGCAGCCTTAGTAATGGCGATCAGAAGCTTTCGGGGCCTTACTTTGCTTCCAGGGCCAGAGCGAAGATGCCAGCAGCCAGGGGTGCCGAGGCCGAGGTGCCCGTGTGGGTCCCCGTACAGTCATTGTGCAGGTCAGCACTCGTCTGTGTGGCGCCAGAAGGGGAGAGAAACATGGGAGAACATGTGAGGAGTGTGGTCCTGTCCCTGGGGGAAACCATACCGAGGGCCGCATCTGCTATGATCAGGAAACTGAGCTGATTCGATTCCCTGCTTCCTTCTCTAAACCACAGACGGGTGTTTGCCATCTGCTGATATTTTAGTTCACTCTCCTCTCCATGCAACTTGTCTATAATTCTGGCATCAGGGTGCCTTTTGGGGGGATGAAGTACTCCCACTATGAATATTTTCTGCTCTGAGATTCCCAAACGAAATGCTGTCTGTAAAAAAGGGACTGTTTCAAAATCACTGTGAATCATGCTGGCCCATTAATCATCAGATCCATTGTGTTTGGTCTGGCATATTTAGAACTTCTGCTTCATGCAAAATTCCCTGTTGCCTTCAGATTGACATTCGACTGCCTCTTCGGTACAAGAATATAAAGCCATTCTGATTTCGACCACTTGAACTAGTTGTCCAAAACTTGTTTAGTGTGTAGTTTGCACTCACTGTTGATGTAATTTGATGCCCATGAGTTAGTGTCCACATTGGCACATTGATGAAAATGGTGTTTTTTCCAAATGGAAAGTGTGCTAGACTTAGATCTAGTACACTGAATTCTAAAACTGCTCTTCAGTAGATGTATTCCCAGGGCAAGGCACTTGGTTTCCCCATCTGTAAAATGAGGTTGACATTTCCTGACTCAGATTCTGAGGCTGGAATGAGATCCTGCTTATGAAAGCATCTTTACACAATATTATTGAACGTAAAGAATTACCTAGGCTTATTTTAGCTTAATTAAGAAGCGGTTGCTGAGACGAAGGGAAGAAACCAAAGCGACTTCCAATCTGTCTGCCTGAAGAACCACAGTACTGCTGGTAGAGCAAGTAGCTGGGACAAAGGATTACTAACAAGACCCCACCCAGGCTCCTGCTCTCTGGCTTTTAGCTAGTGATTTCAATGTATGGGAGGGAGGTGTGAAAAACTAATTTATTCTATTATCACCTCCTTTGGCTTCCCACTTGGAGTGGCTGAATTTCTCCAGTTACGGTGGCTCTGCTCCTCAGAGGTTGCGGAAGCAAGGCTGCCCCTTTTACCCGTTGACGCAAGTGAGCCCCCGGAGATGACTGTGCTGAGGAAGAGGTTTGCGCAAGACAAAGACTATTTATTGCCACCGTCTCAAATAGAATTCACCATCTGTCTCTATGGCTGATTTACCTAAGGAGTGATCTTTACAAAGATGGAAATTCTTCCTCCTACTTCAGAGCAGAGCAGCTCAGATGTGGGACAGTCTATGAAATGGTGACTCTGAAATGCATAGCAGACTGTTTTCTCAAAAGCAATTCTGGACAACAGCCAGGAACTCTGACCACCGAGGAAAATATGTCCGATATGCTCCTTTCAAAGGCAATAAAATATGCCCGCCATAAAGAATCCCTTGGTAGCCCTGGCCGAAGTGGCTCAGTCGGTAGGGAGTCATCCTGTGTACTGAAAGGTTGCTAGTTCAGTTCCCTGTCAGGGCACATACCTGGGTTGTGGGCTTGATACCTGGTAGGGGGCATGCAGGAGGCAGCCAATCCATGTTTCGCTCTTATATGGATGTCTCTCTCTCTCTCTCTCTTTTCCCTGTCTAAAAAATAAATTAAAAAAAAAGACTCCCTGGGCAGACTGTCACTATTATTTGTGTAACTGAAGATATGGGCATGAGAGGGAGGTCAATGCTTTTAAGTTAAGACCACAGTTTTACTGTCGAAATTAGAGTAGTTGACAAAAGCAGGCAGAGTTCCAGAATTGTGATCCAGTAGGAAGAAGACAGTAATCCTGACAATTTTGTTGAGATGCTATTAACATGAATTTTACAAACTTTTCAAAGTCTAGTCATCTAAATGACCTGCTCTCTCACTGAGATTAGAATATACATACTTTAGCTAGTTGGCTCTTTCTGTGTCAGAAGTTAAATGTAGGACTTTAAATTTTCAAATTAAAAGTGCCTCTCTGTTCTCAAAGCTCCACATGGCCCTTGAAGGAAAATCCAATAATTGTCCTTGGCAGTCTGACTCATGGACGCGGAGACACAGCCACACGTGGGCTGGAGATGCTCTCTGAGCATATACCCTGTCCGAGCTGCTTATTCGGATGCTGAGAAGTTCACCTCAGGGGAAATGTAGCCTGTTATTTTCCTGTAGGTCGTTTGTTCTTAGGAGACATCGCTGGTGTATGCTCTGTATTTTTATTATCTGCTAAAGGGCAAGCCAGACTATATCCCTGCTATTAAAGGATCAGCAAGTACAGGGTGATAGAGCCCCTACAATCCTGAGATGCCCTTTAAGGCTGTTTTCAGGGTGGCAACACAAGCTGACTAGACGTTTAGAGTCTTGGCTGTAGGTAATGACTGACTGGTGGCTTCTCAGGGCTGAGTTTAAAAATGACTGAGAGACAACATCTTCTGGGCAGAAGCGTAATTATCCCCGAGAGAGAAAACTTCCCAATATATGCCAGCCTTTCAAGTGAGCAAAGGACGAGTCTCCCCAATTGAGCCATCACGCTTAAACAAATCAATTTTACCAAAGGATTCTTGTGAATGCAAGTCATGCTCTTCTACCTAAGCAGAGAGAGTTAGAGAAAAGCAACATACGATTCGCTGGTCAGTGTAATCCCCGCTGCTGTACGAGGTGGCCAGCGTGGAGGAGCACTTCTCTGCATACCAGGGGGACAGGCCCTGCTGCGAGGCACTGCTGATGGAGATGGTGTAGATGCTGTCTGTGTACCCATCGCAGTCACAGTTATCTCCCTGACGCCCCCCGTTTCCAGATGCCCAGACGAAGATGGAGCCCTTTCCTTGTCTCCCCTGAAAGAAAAACCTGAATATATCACATCTATTATCATCTATTGGGGTCACTGTCACACCTCCATAACATCCCCAACAAATACATGCTGAGACAGTTATGGTGGCCTTTTTCACCTCTAGGTACTCCAGCATCAATGCTGGAAATCTTGTGAGACTTCCTATTGTGAAGCCACGGGCTTCTGGCTCTGCCAGTCCTTTCTCTGGGCCCTTTCTGGGGTGGGGCAGAGCTGGGGCTTTATTTTGCAGATTCGTAATCTGGCCCTTAGCACTTGCTCATTTTTTTTCACTCTTCTCTTGCCTTATGTCACTACATTTGAATCTTTGAACTTCCTATCCTTTCTGCTTGAATCTTATGGTTTGCTAATAGAACGAAAAAATCCGGCATTATTCAGCTGCACTGAAAGGGACTCTTCAATTGAATGGACCTCGTCAAGGCTACTCTCTCTGTGATTTTTCAATATGTGCTCTCCAGAGTTTCTACTTTTGTTTCATCCTGTGCAGAACAAGGCCATAGAATACTGGCAAGAATACTGGCAATAAACCCAAGGCACACGTATTCACCAGGCACGTGCAGAGCGGGAGGTAGCACCCTGTTATATTTATATTTAAGGATGCATTTTCAGAGCATTTGAAGGAAGTCTGGGTAATAATTTATCTAGTGTGAAAATTCAAAACAGCAGGAAAATGAGAAAGGACATAATCCAGAGTATTTTTTTAAGTATATGTTTTAAGAGTAATAAATCTCTGTTGAGTGTCAGACCCAAATGGGGGGAAATATCTCAGCCCTTCTATCCCTCTTGAAAAATGATTTGGCTCTCTGAATGCATTTCAAATCATAAGCAACTGCAAGAAATTGACAACCATTTCTTTCCATATAAGCTAAATGTTCTTCCCTTCTCAACATATCCACAGTCAGGTTTCATTCCAGGTGGGTCTGGGTTAAGCATCTCACCTGTTTAACACCATATTCAAATGCCTTCTGGGCTAGTCGACCAGGCCCCTCCACAGTTTTCCCATCGTCGTTCGGGCCCCAGCTCGCACTGTAAATGTCCACATGCCCAGGATTGAATCCAATTGAACTGGCTTCAATAGCATCGGTCACGATGCCATCCAACATTCTTATGCCTGAACAGCAAAACACACAAATAATAAGTTGATGTCAGGATGTACATGTAGAATGGCATAATGCTCTTAACATTTATTTTTTAAAAGGACTGTCAAAAGAGTCAAAAACAGGGTAACCACTGGATGTCCCAAATGCCCATGGCCTGCTGCTAACAGCACAAAGGAAAGATACAATCACTGCCTCCATAAACCTTCTTACCCGCTTTTAGAGATAACTATGTGCTATGCAGTAGCCATGGTTATCGTGGATTACAAAATGTCCCACCTCCCTCCACTACTCCAATAACCTAGAAATGACAGTATAGCTTTTAGAAAGAGGCACCAAACAGTCCTCCTTTGACATACCTGCTCATGACTATACCACGAACGGCTGTGGCCCAACCTGTGCCATAAAAATGACTCTGTACAGGAAACCTTGGAGCTTGCAAAGGTCTACCCATGATAGGAAACTAACAAATAGGAAAAGAACTCTTGTTTCTAAGCACTGATTAAAAATAACCCAGAGGCCATTTGTTTATGTGTTTGCTAAGAAACATTTTCAAGGAACATGCTTCCTTTTCTTCTAAATAATCTCAAGGATGAAATCATTGCCATGGATTTTGCTCCCGAGGGAGAATCGTTTTTTCATCAGCAGAAGGCAGACTCGGTAGCTCCTTGTGCTTTCCTACAGGCTGCCACCCATCATCAGACTCATGTACTCAAGTGCTAGGAAGGCAAAAGCAATTTAGACGGATACAAGAAGCTACCTGGTTATTCCTGGCTTCAGGCTGATAATGCAATAGAGTGCACAGCTTCAGATTTTCACACTGTTATTTATAATGGAGCACAGGTAAAAAACACGTAATTGACATGATTCATGAAAGTCATATTTATTTTCTTTAAAAATGCATTTGGGGGGAAATTCCAGCTCTACAATTTATGAGGTGCATGATTTTGGGGGCAAGTCACTTAACTTCTCCCTACCTCAGTTTCTTCAACTATAAAATGGAGATAACAGCTCACATGTATTGATGATATACTATATGCTGCTACCATTCTTCAGGCTTTAAACTTATAAACTCATCTATCCTTACGACAATCATTTGAGGGGGGTCCTATAATTCTCCCCATTTTAGAGGTGGAGAGACTGAGGTCAGAGATGGACAGTGACTTGCTCAAGGCCACACAGATTGAAATTGGGAAGCCAGGACTTGAGTACCCAAATATGTCCTGTTAAATTCCAGGACACACTGCCTATAGTGTGTTGTTGGATAAGTGATGGCCATACGGTAGATGCTTAAAATGAAAATTATTATATAAAAATGCACTTGGGGCTAGACTGTCAAAGGGTAGAGTAATGGAAGAAAATCAGTAGACTTGGAATGAGAAGTCTTGTGTTTTAGCTCTACACTGCCGGAAACTGTTACCTTGAGAATCTTGCTTCTGATTCCTCCTTCATAAAATAAAGAGATCAGATGATTCTCTCATAAACTATAGGTACTTAGTTTATTATCATTTAAAAAGTGAATTCTTTTTCTAGGTGATTACATAATCTGTACTTCTTCATTTTCATTAAATTAACATGGCACTTTGATGGTGTTAGTGTCAAAGTAATTAGGAATGACAAAATCTAAGAGTGTGCTGTATTAGGGAGAGAGACCTTATATATGCCAAGATGGATATTTATTTTATTTATAAAAAGGAATACAGTCTCTGTGAGCTCTTTCGGATCCAGTCTCCACCACCCTTATCCACAGGAACTGCATCAATGGGTTCTCTTGTCTTCCCACCGGGTTCCACCAACTGAGGACAGCAGCAGGAGGTTGGGGGATGAGGGGAAACTGCGGTACTCACTCCCCGATTCCTTCTTGCCTGGAAATAGCTTGGTGGTTGTACTCAAGGCTGTAGCTCCTGTCCAGTGATTCTCTCCTATGGCCACAGCTTTCTGTCTCCAGTTTCCACTGACTCCTTCCACTTGTTCCTTTGGGCCTAAAGATGGTAACATCTGCCTACATCTGTTAGCCCTTGTTGGTTTCCTTTGAACTCTTGTAAACAGTTCCTTTATTTAATTGCCCTGATGGAACTTACCATATATTTCCCCACAAAAACATTGACTGAAACAACTAGAGATTCTAAATTCTTGCTATTGAAGATAACCTTTGGCTTCTTAATATAACTAGTATGTATTCTTTTTATTTTTAAAAGCTGTTCTTTGCCATGAAATGAAGCACTGCAGAATTCAGTGGCAGGGAAATTCTTTGCCTAAATTTTTTCCTCCTCTTGTTCCCTGAATAAGCACACAACACGAAAACCTTCTAAATCAGAACACAGAGAAAATTAGGTTTGTTTTAAAAGCTATTCAACATCTCAAACCCCCTTCCCATATG
The DNA here is from genome assembly GCF_000412655.1 of Myotis brandtii. Classification (NCBI taxonomy): domain Eukaryota; kingdom Metazoa; phylum Chordata; class Mammalia; order Chiroptera; family Vespertilionidae; genus Myotis; species Myotis brandtii. The sequence goes on from NW_005363247.1 coordinate 7,684,919, forward strand.
TATTGGCTTATATTCAGCTACCATTTTCTAGGAATCCAGATCTTTTGATTCATTTGCAAATCACACCCAAGTTCTACAGCACATTTTGTATGGAGTCCATTTCTTCCTCTTGTTGTTGAAAGCCCCCCCTCGCCCCACCTCATTTACACCAAGTAATGCAAGACTCAAGTTAAAAGTGCAAAACTAGCCTGGCCAGTGTGGTTCAGTGGTTAAGCATTGACCTATGAACCAGGAGGTCACGGTTCAATTCCCGGTCACAGCATATGCCTGGATTGCAGCAGGGTGCATGCAGGAGGCAAAATCAATGATTCTTTCTCATCATTGATGTTTCTCTCATGCCCTCTCACTTCCTCTCTGAAATCAATAAAAAATATTTTTTTTAAAGTGCAAAACTATAGGAACAGCCCTCTGCTTTACCTCCAACTTTGGCATCATATGCAACTCCGACCCCACACTTGTAATTATTTGCTTGCATGGCAATTTCTCCTGCGCATCTGGTCCCGTGTCTGAAGATTAAAAAATAGGAATTATAAAACATAAATGAGGACAAACATTTGTTCTGTATATGAATCCATGGTACATGGATATGTTAACTTTTTGTCTGCCTTTTCTCTGGTTTCTTCCCATCAGCATTAGATGAAATATAGGTATCATGTGAAGGGAATAGGCACAGGAGCCAGAGTATATGAGTTCACATTTTAGCTTCCGCCACTAACTAGTGGTGTGACCATGGGTAAGTGTCCTCAAAGGGTTGTGAGGTCACATGAGATACTGTGTATAGAGTGCTTAGAATAGTGGTTGGTACATAGTGGTTGGACTTTTTTGGATTAGGTTACCCTGGACCAGCTCCAGGAGGATATGATAGAACAGAGTCTTCTCCCACGATATCCTCCTCCTCTAACCACACACCAAACTAAAACATTTGAGGGTTTCCTGGTACTAACAGAAGTCTGAGATTTTAAGAAGACACTACAGGCTAATTGGGAAACCAGGAGACTTCTGCAACTCTGATTGGGACCAGAGGTCTGAACAAGATGGGGTTTGCAATCAGGCAAAAAGGGTAATTGATGATTTCTGAGTATTTGGAGGGGGAAAAATCCATCTCTAATTCAGACCAAAGCCCGTCCTTGTTGGTATGGCTCAGTTGGTTGGGCGTCACCCTGTGCACAAAAGGGTTTCTGGTTCGATTCCAGGTCAGGGCACATGCCCAGGTTGTGGGCTTGATCCCCCCCGCCACTAGGGGGCATGCAGGAGGAAGCCAAGCAATATTCTGCTCTTACATCTATGTTTCTCTCTCTCTCCTACATCTATTTAAAATAAAAATGAAAAATAAAACAGAACAAAGCCCACTATTAAAGCATCAATTCTGAAATTTTGGGGATAATAATTGACTTTTCCCACCCTGACCTCAGAAGGGCCTATAAATTAAGAGAACTTTAATGTAAATTTGTTGATTTTATGATTATATTCTATTATGCAAGCACCTGGGAGCATTGTGAAGGCTGTTGGTGCCTTGGAGGAGCTGTTGACCAGATATGCTGACATAGAGGAAAAGAGAAGAAGGGTGAGCTAGTGCTGAGCAACTCTGTCAGCCAGCTACTTTTATAAGCTATGACACTAGACATCTATTAATTTTGCCTGGTAAGAAATATATAAATCCAAAATTAACTGGGTAATCCAAAATAATTGTTTCACTTATCTCTTTTTCCTAAAGTACCAGAGATGATTTCCCACTAAATGATAGTCCTGCCTCTTCTGAATATTGGCTAAGAATCCTGCGTCAGAACAATGTAATTATCTTTAATTCGGGGTCTTCCCTAGTGCAGCAGACATCTGCTTCTTTTTTGCCTCCTAGAATTTTCCCCTTTTGGGAAGTGGCCCTCCCTCACGCCTTGTGATTCTTTTTCTCTCACGAGGCTCCTTCTCCCAGACAAGCTTTCAAGGATTAATGCAGAATATAAAGAGATTTCTATTCTTTCTCCAGAATCTTCAGCTTTAGGTTCCATCTGAGCCACGTGGATCTTGTTGCTAGGCAAGATTCTGTTGAGATTGAAGCTGTTAGGTGAGCAGCACTAGGAGATGGAGACAGAGTATTTGGTGTCTTGATGGCACATTACTTGAGCTCCTGGATCTTGCAATGCTTGAAGCTAGAGCATCCCTTGGGTGAAATTTTTAATATGGATATTACTTAATCTTTGAGTTAGGATTCTCTCACTTGCAACTGAAACTACCCTGACAACTATACCCATTTTCTAAGAAATGTGTTCACATTGAATACATAGAAGGTGCCTTGTTTGATGGATTAGTCCTCTTTGCCTTTCTACAAGGAAAAATTCAGTTGCCATCCTCCAGGAAATCTATTCCCAACAGTCACCACTGCCTATATTTAAATAATATGGGAGACAGGGCCCAGGATAGCAAAATCTCTAATCTGAGCCAACAGAATCAACCTGTTTGAAAACATCCCTAGCAGTGTACACCTGTCCTATAAGTGATGCAATGTGACATGACCTATTATTTATCTCTCCTTACACATTGAGGACTATTTTCCTGAAAGGTGTAGTAGGATCATACTACAAATAGGGATTAGTATTTTTTCCTCCACTTATCCTCAGTTTCCACTTCCATACTTTGAAAAAGAAGGAAGACTTTATCAAAGTGGTTCTACATCATTCTTTATAGATGTGTAGCCTCTTCTCTTTCCTTAAATCAGGTTTGAGGTAAAATAACCCTCTATTATCTTAGAACAATGGTAGCAACTGACATTTAAACAAATTGACTTTTAGAAAAGTATTCCACAAGATAGTTTAAAGACTACTATTATACTGGTTAACATTTCCTTGTCACACATGTTATTTAACTAGAATCTGTAATTGGTATTGAAATATGAATACAGATTCATGCCAGCTTAATAGTAAGAGTTACCTGCACTTTTAAGATTTTATTATTTAGTGATTCCTCATTTGATTTGCAGAGGAGAATTCAAATGCAGCTTCTATTAATCTCATTTACATACTACTTCAGCTCCTGAATCTTGCACTGCTTAAAGCTAGAGCATCCCTAGGGTTAAATTGTTTTTTAATCCCCATATTGCTTAATCTTTGAGTTACAGCAGCAACACAGATAGTTTGGAGCCATAATGCCCTGGAATTGGGTGATAATAGGTCTCAAACTGTTATAAGGCCAAGATAACATGGGGCCATTCATTTTTTAGACCTGAGGGATTTATTTCTGACAACATGCTTGAAGAAATTTTTTATAATATCCTTTGATAAATGATGAGGATGCTACATTTCTGGTTGATAGTCAAGAGGATCCTGAGAGATAGTTGCTTATAATTTTCAGATAGTAGATTCTGAACTGGCTCAGAAAATTGACTTGTCTCTGCTATCTCCTATCACATTCTTGTCATGCTGATTTCTCACTGAAAAGAGGTGTATCTTAGTTGTTAAATGAGAAGCTTTAATCATCGTCATAGCAAATACAACTTTTTGTTTGTTGCAGGCACTATGCAAGCCAATTACATATATAAACTCACTTAATCTCTATCATAACCCAATAAAGTAGTTACTACTACTATTATCCCTTTTTAATAGGTGATAAAATTGAGGCAAAAGAAATTAAATAATTTACTTAGTCACTTAACTATTAAGTGGCAGATCTAATACGTGATCTCAATCTAGCTGCAAAGTCTGTACTTAACTGTTTGGCTACTCTACTCTCTCTCTGTACTATGTGGGAGATCCAGGCTATGCTCTGAAACTCAGAGTTTTCAGGTACAAAATAAGTACATTTATTGGGCTACTTCCTTATGGGCCTTTGGAGCTCTGTGACTTGGAAGAATCTATAATAATAAAAGCTTAATATGCTAATCAATCGAACAACCAAACAGCAGAACGACCATCCAAATGACCATCCAGATGACCTTCCGGACGACCATGCTATGACACACACTGGTGCCAGGCCAGCCAAGGCGGGTGCGATGCAATTTGTTGGGGGGCCCCGCCATTGCCCCATGATCACCCCACAGAAGGAGGCCCAGGCCACCAGCCAGTGATACTGTGGCAGTGTGCGGGCCAGCCAGCAATCACCCTGCAGAGGGAGGCTCAGGCCAGCCAAGCGATCGCACCCCACACCTGTCGCCCGCAGAGGTAGGCGACCCTTGGCAGGAGAGGGGGGGCAGTGCCACACAGATGGCAAACAGTGGCAGCAGCGGGGGCGGGGCCAGCTGCTGGCAGCCGGGGGAAGGAAAGCCCCAATAGGCCCTGATCGTCGGTCAGGCCTAGGGACCCTACCTGAGGAGTCCCGGATTGCGAGAGGGTGCAGGCTGGACTGAGGGACACCTCCCCATCCCATGCATGAATTTCATGCACTGGGCCCCTACTTATATTATAAATACTGTGTTTATTATAAATATTGTGATGTGAGATTTCCTCTTTTGGGAGAAGGATAGAGAGAAATCTGTATCCCTCTTCTCATGAGTAGAAAAATTCTAGAGAATATCATTTCATTAAGTATTCACCTATCATGCAGCCATCACCAATGTTGGATCCTGGGGCCAGACCCAGAGTACACTGCCTGGGGAGGAGGCAACACCTCCAGCTAACAGCCTCCTCTACTGCACCCATGTGTCTGCTGGCATATTTCCTCTTACTCTTGACCAAGTGGGTGAGGTGAGAGTTGTCATTTTTACTAAATTCCAAGAAGGGCACTCCTTTCTTTCAAGCACCTATTGCCATTTCTTTAGGAAGTTCCTTTCAGGGGGCAAGGAAGAGATGCTTTGTCACCCACTTTAGGAGAAAAAATAAAAAATAGAGCCAGAGAGGTGATGTCCTCAAGTCACTCTCAATACTGGTAATGAGCAAAGTTATGACAACCAGCCAGGCTAACATCACACAGTAATGTCCCAAAAGAGCAGATGTTCTTCCTGGTCCTGCACTGCCCTGACTCAGAAAATGGCTGAAAATTTACATGGGGACCCTGCTGTGAGTTCTAGAAACATCTCACTTTCCACAAGGACACTCCCTCACAGTTCTTATCGTATTGTTAATAGATGTTCTAACCTCTCATGGGTGTTTGCAGTTAACCCCTTTAAGAAATAAACCCTAGAAGAAGTAAGTGGTACTGAAAGAAGCAGTATCTTGGAACCCTCCTCAATCCTCCTCTTCTCCCATAGCAGGAAATAGACACCCAGAAGTTGAAGCCAAGTCCATGAGCTCCAGCCTCCCTTCCTGGGTTTTGTCGGCCTCTGGAGGGGAAACCATTCAAAGAAACAACTTTAGGTCAAAATTATTCCATCAGCCACATTGGAATTCTGAGAGAGAATAAGGGAGAAAGAGAGAATAAGGGATAAGGAAAGTGAAAGTGAGAGAGAGGAGAAAGAGCTTGATTGACCTGAGTTGGATAGTAGTCCAAGAGAGAGAAAGCCACGTGAAGAGAAGAGGGAAGCACTTTACGGGGCATCCACAAAGCTTTTTGTGGCTTGCTCTTTCCATTCCCACTTGTAATAGCAAGCCCTAATTTTGCCTTGGCTTGATCTGTTTTGATGTAAGTCTCTTCTAGGTGGAGCAAATAAAGAGGAAAGTGTGCATGTCTCCTTAAAGTCTATGAGATATATCATTATGCACAAAGATGAGTTCACACATGGACATTGACACTTGAGGCCACGTGCCTAGAGGGTGAAGTTTCTTTGGGGTTAGGAAAGAAGGTTAAACTGTCTTTGATCTTTACTTGGCTTCCTGCTTTGGCAGATCTGGCTCTTGGCCTCCCTCATCACCCTGTAGCTGCTATGGAGAGTCAATATAGGAGTCAGAAGATATCCTCTTTTTTCCCCTTAACTTTAAAATATCCAGCAGGAGCTCTGGAACGGGGTGCTAGCTAATCCAATGACCCAGAGACTGTGCTGAATTTGACGACCATGCCTCAAGATACTTTTCTCTTGTCTGGTGTCTGGCCCTGCTCTTCTGAAGGGACTGGTCAGCATGGTTGTGGCCACCATAGGAAGCTTTGGGGATTTATTATTTAGGCATCTGTATTTCTTTTCATGACTAACATCAAGCATGTTTCTAATATGGGAAAATTAATAGAGGAATAGGGAACAGGGGTGGGCTAAACATTTTTACTCTTTATGCCCCAAGCATTCTTTTTAAAGCTATAACTATTCAGTAACATTTGAAGGGAGTATCCTATATAATAAAAGGGTAATATGCAAAGTGACCCTAACGGCAGAATGACAGGGAACAACCGGTTACTATGATGCACATTGACCACCAGGGGGCAGATGTTCAATGCAGGAGCTGCCCCCTTGTGGTCAGTGCGCTTCCACAGGGGGAGCCCCATTCAGCCACAAGCTGGGCTGATGACTGCAAGCACAGTGGCAGTGGCGGGAGCCTCTCCTGCCTCCTCGGCAGTGCTAAGGATGTCCAACTGTGGCTTAGGCTCGATCCCCTGGGGAGCGGACCTAAGCCAGCAGGTGGACATCCCCCAAGGGGTCCCGGACTGTGAGAGGGCACAGGCTGGGCTGAGCACTGCTCTTCCCCCCCCCCCCCCACAAGAGTGCATGAATTTCCGTGCACCGGGCCTCTAGTTTTATAATATAAGAAGAAATTTTAATTGAAATATGGTTCTATAAGCCAAAAGAGAAGTTTGGGTTTCTGTTTTAAAAGCAGTACAATATTGTGGTATGGATAGTGTGCATGAACAGTTCTGAGAGCTCAAATAAAAGCACTTTAAAGTACTACACCCCTGGCCCCCACCCCCCTGGCAAATCCACATTTACTCACTTGTTCTCATTTGTGGGATCATATCGGGGAAATGGATCATGGTCATTATCATTAAAATCATAGCTAGCCTCTGGATCCTGAAAAGACAACAAAAATAACACTGTAGCATCATAAAAAATGACACAGCACTTCCCAAGCCTTCTACCCCTATCCCCTTTCCAGACTGGCTGACAGCTTGAAAGTCTGCATTTCAGAGTTTCTGGCCCAGTGGTTGGTCATTTTTTATACCCATAAACCTGGAAGAGACAGAGAATCAAGCCAGCATCCAATTCTCAGTGAATGTTACCAAACTGATAGCTCATGGACACTCATAGGATACTAAAACTGGAGGAATCAGTTCAGTTAATTCAATCACCTTATTTTCCACATGAGAAAGTTGAGGTCCAGAGAAGTTGAATGGCATAACTAAGCTATAGAGCAAGTTAGCAACACTGTGACACTCATCTCTCTTATGAATATAGGTGAAAAGAGGTGGATCAGGTTCACAGCGATCTCTTTCCGCTTCCCCAGGTATACCAAGTAAACGTGTAATTTAACTAAAGAGGGTGGGCTGGAAATTCAAGACAAGCTTCCAGGTCCACCCCCTTTTCAACCAGATTGCTACACTTAAACTCCCACTAGGAATTCTATCACACTACAGCCACTTCTCTATATTTTCATAACCTTTCATAATTCTTACTTTCTGCTAATCTTTATCTCTTCCTTCCCCTCTCCTCCCCTTTGCTCTTTGGCTGTGGAATGTAGCTGAGTGGAAAGGATAAGAGAAAGACAAGGGACAATGTTAAAGATGAAGCACTAATCTAAATAAAGGCCTAAGCTATTATGGAAAGCTTCATAAACAATTAAGTAAATACTTTTGATTTACTTATTTCCCACTTCTAATAAGCTTTTTTTTCTCAGCTTGTCCTTTTTGCACTGTGTGATGCACACTTTGAATTTGCATGGAAGGCATCCTCTTCACATAGCTTCACGGTGTGAGAGATGCTGACTCATGAGGGAGGTGAAGAGGAAGACTGTGAACATGATCTTGGGCATCAGGCTTGATTTGATTACTTTAATGTCACTCGTACTGAATGGCATGGAGTCTGAATGACTTTTCATAATTTACTTGGTGTAGGTGCCTTTTCCCACCCCCAGTACATATGACTTTGTATAGTCCTTAAATTCTTTCGATGTCCCCTGATACAGTAAATTCATATGGGCTGCCAGGGAGGTGAAGGAAATGGCAAAACCTTGGCCCATCATTCCCTGGGCCAACATCTGAGCAGCTTCCTGCTTGAGGGAAGGAAAGTCCTAACTGTCTCTGTGGACAGCTCCCAGACTCACATAATTGGCATAGATGTCTGTGTGATTCCACTCCAAGCCATCATCCAGTACAGTGATAACAACTCCTTTGCCAGTGATGCCTTTTTGCCAAACAGGTATCACATGGAGATCCAGCTTGGGCAGGGATGCAGTCATCCTAGTATCTTGCTGGTAAAGAAACACAAAGAAGCATTGGTAAAGGCATCATTTGCTTGCTACAAAATGAGAAGTGAAGCCACAGTCCAGAGACCCATCTTTGTTTTCCCTGAGGTCACTCTCCTCTTTAGAAGAAGGCAATTAGGTGAAATAAAAAACAAAGTTGAGGGTAGGGCCCGGTGAATCATCAGAGTGCTGCTCTTCCCAGTTGTTTCAATGGAAAAGCACTCCAAAGAATGAATCACCCTGTGCCCTTCTCTTTGAGCTACATGGCTTTGGAGAAGACCTTTGTCCCTAACTTTCATTTATAATGACGTGTTCCAGCCTTTCCTCTACCTAAGCTTTATCTGATAGCCCATGTTTCTATCTCCCCCAAATCCTAAGCTTCTATTGCCACAACAAACCTACTTTATATTGTCTTGTTCACAGTCATTTGTGAATGGTCTTTATAACTTTTTTGAAAGGAAAAAACAGAACTGAGAATGACCAGGATGCTGTGGTCTCACCAGGACTTGCAATTTAATTGTCTACTTGCAAATATTAGTGATTTAGGGAGTAAGTATCCGTGGGAGGGAATTTGGGGTTTTCTTTTGCAAATAGCATTTCAGAAATGTGTGGGACTATAGGAGAGAAGAGCTGAACAGCAAGGGAACACAGACCTGAGCACATCCCCGTGCATTTGAGAGAAGTACATTAGAAGTGTGCCAGGTTTATGGTAAAGGGGTCAATAAGACATTTATAAATAACAATCAAAAGTGTCAATGAACGGACTGCTGATACGCCTCAGAAAGAGGTTGGGGAAGACCTTACTAACCAACATGAAGCTGAGTTAAAGGAGGTTGGAACTACAGGCATATGGTTGGCTAAAGCCGGGGAAGAAGGCCTCTAAGTCAGTCACAAGAACAACCATAGAATGTGGTTGTTAAGAGTAGGGCCTCTGGAGCTCTGAATTATGAGCCACTAGTAACCAGGTGACTTTGGCAAGTTATTCAACTTGCCAGTGTCTCTGCTTCTTCATCTTTTAAATGGGCAGAATTGCTATATCTACAACATAATGTTATTGTAAGAATTAAGTGAGTTCTTTCACGTCAAATAGTATAGAATAGTATTTGGCACATAGTAAATGCACAGATGTTAGCTAATGAGACTCTTTTTCAACGAGCAAGTGATGCTTAGGTTAAGAGAGAGTCAAAAGGAATCGATCCCCTTTGCGATCCATTATGCAACAAGGATGTCTAAGCCTTAGCTTATGACCATCATAAAAATTTATCTTTTATAAAATTCTTAGCATATATTACTACTCTGGAGGCTTTATAGTAAAACAGAAGGGAGAACACTTTGTAGGCTAGCAATGCCCACATACCAATAAGGATTTGGTAACTATCTTAAAGGTAGAATGGTTTGCAAAACTGGACATCTGCAAATAGATATCTTTTGTCTTTCCTTGTATTCCTTGCCTTGTTCAGAAATTCTTACCTGTAAGCACATAAGAATTGTCACTCAGAGGTTTATATACAGAATCATGTTTACTGTATTCTTTGAGTGATGGTTCTCAAGAGTAACTTTAACGAAATGTGTTGTTGTTTTTTTGCATTAATACTGTTTTGGAACCCCTAACTTGCAAGACATGGTTCTTCTGCATTACTCCAGGTAAGCTTAAGAAGACATGAAGATAACCCCCACAACCATAGAAGCTGAAGATCTGTGTTTCAGACACTCTCACCTAGTAAAACATAAGATCCAGATCATGGAAGGTCCCATTAGCCCTGATCTCCAAGTAACATAGCCCTTGCTGAATTCTCCCATCATTAAAACAAATCTATTGTGCAGATGTAACAAAATAAACGAGGGTCCCACACAGTCCTGCAGGTACTTACCAAGTACCACTGCTGCTTCCACATCGGATCATTGAAGAGATTTACTGCTGAGTCTCTCAGAACTGAACGTTTACTTCTCTCCTTTCCATACTGTTGTTCAGCCCATATAACCTACAAGGAGTTTTATAGCAAAAAAAATCAACAGTCAAATAGCAACCTCTGTGTAATCATCTTTCCTCTAACTAGGCCTAATACCCTTCCCATCAGAGTTTAGGCAGCTCCATAATGTTTATGTTTAACTGCAGATCAAACTGGCAGCTCAGTGAGAAGGATTTGCCCACTGGGGAGATGAACATTTCCTCTATTACAGTAAAGTGAACCTTTAGGGGGAGGAGAAGGCGTCAGTAAAGTGATGATTGCCTCAAATTATTTACACTGTGATTACAGTGGAAGTAAAAGTTCAGCCTGCTTTCATCAGCAAATGGACCATAATACCCATTTTTATATTGAGGTTCCAGGACTCTGTAGGTGAAAATTTGTTCATGGAATGAGTCAACAGGCTAAGAGATCCCAGAGACTGTTTTTATGATGCTCTTACAGCTTAATTTCTCTTCCATTACACACAAAAGGTAGAAATAGCAATGTTACACAAGACATGTCTTTGCAAATCTGGCTCCCCTGTGCTTCAACCTCCTACTTAAGAGTATTTAATATAAGAAACAGATCCAGGGTGATGAATGAGCACTGTTGACCATGCACACTTACCATTAATTTAGTCTCATGTATTATGCAAAGAGATCTGACAGTACAAAAATTACCTGCCCCACATTTATGGCATAATCCTATTACACTTGAGGTCCTGAGAGGGAGAGGGGCTGCCTTGTGGAGATATTCATTAGGAGATAATATCCTGCTCTTATTTTGCTGAGCAACAAGACTGTTTCCTACCCAAAGCATAGCCTCTGTTGTAAACATGATGACAGTCCAGGGTGTGTTGGGATATTGTTAATGTGAGGATACTTATGAGTCATCTAAAACTAAAAACTAAAATATAATTTGCAACTGAAGGATAAAACTATCCACTAAGACTGAATTTGCAATTAGAAAATATACTTCAAGCCAATTATAAATATTGGAGGGACTTGAGAGCTAGAAATTAGTCACTATAATTTATTTTTTTTAAAGTGCCTGTATTTTCAAGCTTAATTGTTTGGCTTAAAATACCCAATGCTTGGAATATACTGCCTGCCTCTGAGTCAGTCTTTGAAAGCTGGCTGCTAGGGAATAAGAACTAATTTTTGAGGAAGAGAGTAACTTATAGTTGGAGATTTCATCAACAGTCATAAAGATAGAGGGTTGCTGCATTTCAGAGGGCTAATTTGAAAGGATATCATTCCCCATCAAAAAAAGGCAATAAAATGACAAAAGCAATTTTTTAAAAATGGAATATAAAAAGAGGCACTCTGACATTCAATTGTTGGAAACTGTTGTGATCAGTGTCACTGACTGCAGATCCCTTATTAATCTCTAAAGGAGCAAACCAAGTAGAACAGAATAAAATGGTGGTCTTACTATTAGGTGTATAATAGGTATTATGCACTTAATTTTGTAAATAATCCTTTTGATAGGAAAGAGCATTAAAGATCACTTAGTCCACCCATCCACTCAAGCTTCTATGGGTTCTAGGATTTTTCCTACAATTAAATTATTCTGGAGATAATTTTATAGGATCATAGAGACTTCTTTCTTATGAAGTGATGTTAGAGAGTACATTCTTAGCTCTTCTTCATTGCTCCTTGAGATTTCTCCCCCAAATCAACTATTAAGGAAATATCTAAAGAATGGAACTGGTGCATCTGTTCATTTTAGTGAGATCATTTTAAATAATAACAACAGCTAGGGATGCTCCACTCTGTCCAGTTTTCTCCTATGAAGATGAGAAGGGAGGTCAGTTTGATTTCCTTGTACATTGCTGCCAGGCATGCCTTTAATAAACAAGGAAGTCTCTCTCTTGTTTTGCCCAAGGACTAAGCTTAGCCAGAGTCCTGAAAGTTGTCCTTCTTCCCAGAGTCCACAGATAATAAGCTGTCTGTTTGGGGATGGTGAAGGAAAGTCTTCACTAGACAAGAAACTTTTAAAGTAGTGTTCCGGGCTCTGATTTGATCTCCCACTTCTAGCCATTAATGCCAATAAAAGCCAGCAATGGGTGTGTCTGAGCTGTGTTTCACTGCCTGTGGTCCTGAGAGAGCACTCTTTGTCAGGGTATGGTTGCATTTTACATTGGAACAGTAGTGACTCAGATCCAATTATTCCCTACCCTCATAATCTGTCTTATTATTTTCTTAAAAATTTTTAATCCTCACCCAAGGATATGCTGCTATTGATTTTCTTTTAAAGAGAGAAGAAGGGGTAGGAGAGAGAGAGAGAGAGAGAGAGAGAGTGAGAGAGCACTCTTTGTCAGGGTATGGTTGCATTTTACATTGGAACAGTAGTGACTCAGATCCAATTATTCCCTACCCTCATAATCTGTCTTATTATTTTCTTAAAAATTTTTAATCCTCACCCAAGGATATGCTGCTATTGATTTTCTTTTAAAGAGAGAAGAAGGGGTAGGAGAGAGAGAGAGAGAGAGAGAGAGAGAGAGAGAGGCTCCTCCCTCCTGTACATGCTCTGACTGGAGATTGAACAGAAATCTAGGCATGTGCCCTGATGGAGAATTGAACCCACAACCCTTTGGCACATGGGATGACCCTCCAACCAACTGAACTATCTGGCCAAGGCTGTCTTATTCTCTTTTTAAAATTCTATTCGTTGCAGAACAAATGAAAAAGTAAATTATTTCACAGGGTTTATGAATTCCATTTACTTTCAACAGTTCTATCACCTTTCTCTCACTTATACATTTCTTTCTAGGAAGTTGAAAGTTTGTGTTCTGTCTCTCACAAAACTTCTGTAAGTCTCTAGATTGTCCTAGGCAACAGAAATCATGTGTATAGATATTAGCCTAGCCAGGATAAATTTCCATCAGTATGCAAGTTTTCAAGAAAAGGCAACATTGTGTATGCAAACTGCCAATACTCCCAATATAGTCACCATTTCTATTAATAATGTTTGCTGACCTTAAAACAGACTTCAAAAATCAATAGTTATATTATACATACATTCAAATTATCCCCATGTTATTTACCTATATTCATTCTAGACATTTCCTGCTGTTGCCTAATCATTGAATATGTATTCAAACGAGGCTAAAAAGAGATAACATGTTTTGGATCAAACAATATAATACTTAGGAAAACATTTACTTATGAGACATGGATTTAAAGCTTCCTCATAAATACTAGTTTCCTGTACAACCAAACTAAATAGAAATGGCAGAATGTCATTTTCAATTACAGTGAAATGTTATTAAAAGCAAGGTTCATATATTTCTTTGGCATCCCCACATGAGATATTGAAGTGCTTGGTACATAATAGGCATAACATAAAAGGTTGTTGATTGATTGTATTGTCAAACATTTTAATTAGTGCTGCCACTTTATTTTCAATATTTACTTTCATGCCTTTAGACTGGATTTGTGAGCGTGTGTGTGTGTGTGTGTGTGTGTGTGTGTGTGTGTGTGTGTGTGTAATTTAGATAATTCAACCAATTCAATTCAATCCAGTTATTATGTATAATTTCCACAACCCTGTGGAAATAACAAGAAACACTACAGATGAATAATTGTGATCATAATAAAGAAGAATCACATTTGCAAAGTGCTTTTGCTCTTGTGGGCAATCATATAGAGAGCAGATAAGTCAGGTTGGTTTGAAGACAAATGCACAACACTTACACGATCATCATCAGATAATCTCTTAGTGATATGAAGGGCACTCCTTCGAGACCTCCGGGGATGGTTTTTATGTCTGAATAAGTAATGATTTTCGAGTGATCCAATCTATAAAATAAAAGAAATTAAAAATAAAATCCACTTTCCAAAATAAATATATGGAGTCGATTGAAACCAAGCTAAATTAGAGACAGCTTTTATTAAGCCCATTCCTTGTACATGAAGTTAACTCTTTTTGTCATGAAGAAGATACTGATAGAAGCCATCCCTCTCTGGTTAGTGTGTTGAGTGAGATGAACCTCATGAAGTTATCACTTGGGCTCCCACTATACTTGGGGGCTGATGGTGCTTCTGTTTCACACATTTCAAAGGAACTCCATTTGTTTTTCTGTGAGACAATATTGTGTATTTGGGTAGACATTTCTTTTTTAAAAACCCATTTTATCAAATTCATTCTTTCGGAGAACAATAATCTGTAGAAAGCAAGCCAAACCTTTGTATACTATATATGGTCAGTGCCACATTCACTTGCAACAATTTGTTGTTGTTATCAAATATAACCATTGACTCCACAGTGATAATTGTTACAAGCTACTAGTAGTGACCATTAGACTTTCCACTAGTTTACAGCTTTGAGGGGAAAGCCAACATACCACATTTAGGGCAGGTGTAAACTCCCCTGGGTGACATCAACACCTTTGGTCCATTTAGAACTATGTTCATTATTCTTTTAAGCTATGTCCCTTTATTCAAAAGAGTAGTTAATTTGAAGCTACCAAATTCTCTAGATACCCTGTATTTCTTTTTAAATTAAGAGACAAATAATTGACAATGGGTTATTTCAGAAGAATTGTATTCTTTAATTTGGTGGTTCTCATCACCTAGATGATTTTTTTAAATCCTCACCCAAATATATGCTTATTGATTTTAGAGAGGTGGAAGGGAGGGAGGGAGAGAGAAAGAGAGAGAGAGAGAGAGAGAGAGAGAGAGAGAGAGAGAGAGAAAACACATCAATTGGTTGCTCTGATTGGGGGTGGAACCTGAAACCCAGGTATGTGTCCTGACCAGGAATCAAACCCATAAGCTTTTGTTATATGGGAGGATGCTCCAACCAGCTGAGCCACACCAGCCAGGGTATCACCTAGAGAATTATTAAATAGAGATCCTTAGGCCCTGCTCAAATCCTAAACTTCAGGGAGTAAATCTGTTATAAGTTCTAGACTGAGTTGGGGAGGAAAAACAGTAGCTATAGGAAAGATCGCCAATGCTTAGCTCTATATCTGCTATTAAACTGGTTTTGCTCACCCCCCAATCCTGAGGCCTTAAGGAGCTCAGCTAACTTAGTATAAACAGAGGGAGAAATAAGCAGAACCAGGAAAGCAGTATTAGTTTTTCACAAAGAACTGTTATTTTTTAAACATTTGTTAATAATGTCACTTTGACTAGAAATGGCTACAGAAAATATAGCATATGCAAATCATGTGTAAATATAGTTTTTCCTACTATTTTTTAAAGCTTGTGACTATGCCATCCCTTCCTTGAGGATCCTACCAAGAATTCTGATTTATTGTTTTTTAGTTTTGGTATTTATGAATTTGAAAGGCAATTCCGATAACGAATGGTCCAGGTTTGGATGTATGCCTGGGGCTAATAGGTGAGAAAAGGAAGAGGGGTTATCTTTCGCTCTCTCCCACAATCTCCTTCCACAGTTACCAGTGTTATTTAGCTGTCCAATGGTTATAGTATTAAACCCCTAGTCTGCTCCCCATCCTCATAGGACACACAGGATCTCCCTGATGCCCCAATACACACCAGTACGATTCCACTCAATACACACTCACTCTCTCAAATACAATTCCTTGCAGTTTCCAAATTACTACTAAGCAGCTTTCTTAGTATCTCCCTGTTTCCCACCAGCGATTTTCGATGTCTGGAGTACCTCTCCAATCTCATCATGCTTTCCTATCAAACTTTGGCTTCTTCCTAAACACAGTGCACCTGTTTCCTCCTTTGTGCTGTCCTCTTTCACCCCTCCCCAATTCCCTTCCAACTTCAATCCACAAATATGGAGACTCTGGGTACAGCTATTACTACACCAATTACATGCCACTACAACCATTTGTTTCTAAACCAGTCTCTTCTAGATGCTTGACTTTTTGAAAGTCTTTTCCTCCTAGTCCTCAGCCCCTAACACGGAGCCTGGCACAGAATAAGGTGTGAACAAAAGCGAAAGTCTTGGTCTGCTGCTGGGACACGGAGAAGGCGATCTGTGTACTGACGTTTCTACTGGGCATTTCGAAGACAGCTTGGCTCATAAAGTTGGAGAATGAAGCTTCTGGCAAAGGGAAGGCGTATTCCCCAGTGGATTCGCTCTATGGCGAGCCTATGCCCACGCAGATTACTCATCTGTGACTTCAGCCACAGCTCTACCACCACCTCCAGAAAAAAACGCGCCAAAATGTTTACAACTCCCTCCTCCTCCGCTCAACTCCCAAGGCAAGAGGTGCGGGCTTGATTCTAAGCCAAGGGACACTTAGATTAGAACTCACATCCCCTGGTTTTCTCCCCTGAATTACGCAGCTAACCAGCCCATCCCGTCCCCCTGCCCCTGCCCCCCCCCACGCTTACCCCGCCCGCAGCTGTCTATTAACCCAGTCCTCACTTGGAGGCAAATTTCCCTCACAAGCTGAAAACCCCAGGGAAGCTATTATGCATTTGGCTGTGGGACAAGAAATAAATAAATCCTTTCCCCACAGTCAGTTTTGAAGTTTGACCCCCTTTGGGTGGGGGTGGGAGTGCTGACCAAGCAAAGTTGTGAAGCTCGGACTTTCCAAGTTTTCGGTGAATTCCCCCGGCGTGAACAGTTGGTCCATATCTTTTACCCATCTTCTCTCCCGCCAGCTCCCCAGGCCCCCCCCAGCGACCCCCAACTTCTGGATCGCTAGTCCCGGCCACTGGCGCTCTCCCAACGCCCCAGACGCGCCCCCAAAGGCTTCCGCGGACATCTCCAAGCCTATTTAGCCCCTTGCAACAGGACGTGGGTCTGATGCTGCCATATTGAAAGGAAGGAAACAGCCGGCTCCTGACGCAGACTGGCTGAGTCCCAGGGGAGAGAGCGCACTGCCTCTCCCGGGGGCGCTTTGCTGGGAAGAGCTTGCGTGCATCTCAAGTTCGGTGAATAAGTGTGGAGGGATTTTTTCTTCAAACCGTGCGGGAACGGATTTCAATTCCAGAGCGAACAACAGCAAGAATAAGCTCTACCCAGCTGCAGCGGCTGCGTTCAGCCTGGCTGCGCCCAGCCCAAACAATAAAGAATGCAAGCGTTTTCGCTCCGAGCCCGCAGGGGCGAGAGCCGAAGAAGCTCCCTGTTCTTTGCCACGGGGCTGAGGAGAATGCAACCTGGGGCTCACTCTTGGGAGATCGCGCTTCAGTCCCGCCGGTCCCCTGGGGCCCCAGAAAGTTTCTTGAAAGTGCAAACTCTTACCTGACCCAAAAGGTCATAGCCCAGCTCTTCGGCTATGGCCGAGGCTGCCTCTGGTCCCCCGGGGATCTCCGCTGCCCATTCGTTCACAAACTGCCTCTTCGCTTTTACACTGTCCAATGCACACCAAGCGCAAAAGAGAGCGAAAGCAGTGCACTGCAGAGTCCAGGCTCCTCGCTGCATGGCTCACACGCTCGCTGGCACAGAAGTAGGAAGCAGAAGGGGGGGAAGAAGCCAGACAGGAGAAAAGCCAGAAAGATTCGCTCTTTCCACACTCGGGCTCAGGACCACCTCTCGCCCCGGTTGCTCTGGGAGAAGAGTGGAGGGACTCGAGGAGAGGCTGGGTGGTGGCGAGCGCTGAGTGCAGTTCTTTCCTCTCCGGCTGAGCGGAGCCCCAGCCCTTCCCCACTGGAATGGAAATGAGTGTTTACACGTCAAATCTACGAAAGCCATCTCTTGACGTCAGATCTACCTGGACTAAGATCTGGATGGTATTCCTGGCGGGGTGGAGAGGAGGCTAAAATTAGCAGCGAGGGATTAAGAAAAAGGAAGGAACCATTTGCTGGGATCAGTTAACGCTGTCCCTGTCTGGTCATAAATTCTGTAGCTGTGAGAAACACCTTCACTTCTAAGTGCCCCATTTGTTGGAACTACCAAGAACCAAAGGCTGGGAGTGCAGTACACTTTCCCTCCCTTCTGTCCGTTTTCCTTACATTTATTTGATTATCTCTTGGGGGAGGGGAGAGAAGGATTTTTATAATGACCCTGGGGATGTCAATCAGCACCTGCTGTAAAGAGCAGGGCGTTTAAATCTTTCCAACAGGACAGGGGCTGGGAGGGCAGTAGAAGAAAAGCGTCTACTCCCCAGATTCTGATCTAAATTGCCTAAGAAAATGAGCACGTCTGGAAAACAATGTTAGAGCAATGTTTTTTAAAATGTATTTTAAACCATCCAAACCATCTTAATGAACACGTTTACTTTTTTCTTTCCTCTGTCTCTCAATCTCAGTAAAACAATGTCTAAAATTCTGTTCTAGATATTGCAGAGCCCACTATCACCCACTTTATAATGCTTATTGGAAAAATGATTAAGCACATGTTGTTGTTTTTTAAACAGAAAATTATTTCTTTATTCACAAACCAGGAAGGGACTAGGGACCCAAATGCTGCTGTGTTGACTGGGCAGAGAAAGAGCAGGTTTCGTTAACTCCTAACTTTCCATTTTCCTTCAATAGAGCTCTTCACTTTGGTTTTGAACTGAAACTGTGCCATTACTTTCACATAAAATGCACATTGTCTCCTTGTGGAAGAATGTTTTTCCATGGAAAGCGAATTATCAAATGTCTAAATGAACCCCCGCCCCAGGGAATGAGTTTAGTCTACCGTGGCGGAGCCATTCCGATTCTGGGGGTTGAACCCGGCGGGAAAAGCCCTGGTGTGTAGTATTCAGCACCGAGGAATGGACAGCGCCACACGCGCTTGTGGTCAGAGCTGCCCTTCCTTCTGATCCGGGACTGCCGCTCTTCTCCAACTGGCTAGAGCCGAACTGTTTTTCTTTTGTCCTGTGCCTTTCTTCTCTTTTAAGTAGAAAATGGGATTCGACCGCAGGGGAGAAGTGTGGTTAGTTTCATGATCGTCACTACTTACATGGAACTCACGGGAACGTGTTGGACTCAGCCCCAAAGTAAAATTGCAAGGGATCAAATCTCATATGTGAAAGGTTTTCTTTCTTTTTCTTTTTTAAACTTCCAACCGCCGGGGGGCGCAATCAATTTTAGAGAAAGAGAAGAAAAGGGATGAGATTGGAAAGAAGGCATGTTAGTTTGTGAAGAAAGGAAGCAAAAGATATCCTTTACAGAAAGCAAATGAAACTTGGTGGAGAAAGCGGCTGAGTAGTACTAATTATTCAGTTGCCTCCATGTTTGCAGACATTTGGACTGCATTGATAATTTCTTTAAACATAAAGCTAAAAAAAAATGCCAATGTTAATGAGCCATGCGATGCAGTTAAGTGTATCACAATAACGTGAGTAACTCACATGAGATGTTGTGAAATGGTCTCAGATTGAAGGCTCTTCTGTCTGCTCTGTAAATTCACATGTGTGAGTGTTGGTGGCTGCATGAACTGTCTTCTTTCCCTTTCATGCCTCAGCCTGAATTGTGGCCTCAAGCTCTCTAGGGTGTTTCATTTTCACAGTAGACAGATGCTGTGTGCTAGCAAAGCAAAAGAAACTGTGGCAAATGTTTGATAGTGGTAGATATGGTTAGAGCAGAAATAGTTTGCCCTTTCTTATTATTGTTTGAGAAAATCAATTTGGCAGAGTGTTGGCAATGAGACCAGGGTCTCATTAATGAAACATTTGTCTTAAATGGAGCGCCCTGCAAGCCTGGAATAAACATTTGGTCTATGTACTTAATAGGGTAAACTACTTCTCATAGTAAGAAGGTACTATCCCCACCCAAACAATATATATGAGTACTTTATTCTGAAATTGTCTGAATTTTATCTGATGAGCATTATATGCCAGTTTCTGGGGATGTAGAAGAAATGAAAGTTTACTAAGGCTAGGGGTGCACATTAAAATGTAGGATCTGCCCTAGCCGGTTTGGCTCAGTGGATAGAGCGTCGGCCTGCGGACTCAAGGGTCCCAGGTTCGATTCCGGTCAGGGGCATGTACCTTGGTTGTGGGGCACATACCCAGTGGGGAATGTGCAGGAGGCAGCTAATTGATGTTTCTCTCTCATCGATGTTTCTGGCTCTCCATCTCTCTCCCTTCCTCTCTGTAAAAAATCAATAAAATATATTTTAAAAAATAAAAAATAAATAAAATGTAGGATCTGTCTTAACTTTGTCAAATTAAGGGCTAACTAGCCTATCCTGATGTGTGGATCATAATAATAACCTACAGGCCCATCAGTTTTGTATTTATATCATGAATTAGAAGAGCCAAGTTAGTTTTAATAGCATTTGCTTCATTTGCTTAATTTATATATAAAACAGGATAATTAAGAAACTGAAGAAGATTGTAATTCTGTTGTGAATTATCCAGTGAGTATCATGCCTTTCATGATTGCTCCCATCTGCCCAGTGATACGGTTAATTATTTATTAAGTTTTCTTAGAGAGTAATAAGAGCAAGGCTAGTATAAACAAGAAGTAAGAATATGTTCAAAGACCTGTAGATCAACATATCTCTTTAATCTTAGAAAACAAAATTTTAAACCCTTTGTTACTGTGAAATGAAGTATTTACACTACTAGTAAAGTGCCCAGAACAATGTGATCAATAATTTATCACAAAGTGAACACTGTGTAGCCATTCAGATCAAGAAAAAGAACATTGCTAGCCCTTCAGAATAATATTCCAAGATTTTCAAGGGTCATAGGCGAAGGAGTGAGGACATAACTTAGGTTTAACATTTTCTAGTTGTGCAGACTTACCTGTTTCCTGTGGGTAAATACTAGCTGTATATTAAGACAATTCTGTAATTAACTAGTCTGTAATGAAACTAGAAGATATCCGGTAACAGAACATATTATAAAGGCAAATCTACCGATAGCAGTGTTTCCCAACATAAAAAATAACAATTTTTATATGGCATGCTGGGGTAAACTGGAGGAAATTTGGAGAGACCTGTATGAGGCTTGGTGAAGAGATTCATTATATTTTTTTTCTAAAGACATTTTATTATATTTTTGTTAATCCTTACCCGAGGATATTTTTCCATTAGTTTTTAGAGAGAGTGGAAGGGAGGGGGAGAGACAGAGAGAAATATCAATGTGAGATTTCCCAGGGCTGGGGATCGAGCCTGCAACCAAGGTACTTGCCTTTGACCAAAATCAAACCCAGGTATTTTAGTCTGCGGGCTGACGCTCTATACACTGAGCCAAACTGGCTAGGGCTCATTACATTTTCTTTATATAAAACAATTTTGGTAAGAAAATAGAATAGAATATTTGGGCAGTATATTAAAATTGAATATATATTACTTTGAATTGAGAAATATGAATATACTTGCATCCATATAACTTTTTGCCTCAAATCAAATTTTATGTTTGAAAACCTATGTACTATTTCTAATAAAAAAACATTTTAATCAAAATCTTCTCAAATTCTTGATAGCTGCTGTCAATGAAAAATTTTATTTGCATAAATAAAGAATAAACATTTTGAAATAACTTTTATAACCATTAAAACATTTGCAAAATTTGATTTTAAATATAGCAACTCTTCCTTTTACTTCCTTACCAAATTTACCATTGGAATGTCATAAAAGAATGCTATAGGGTTTAAAATCCACCTAAATTTTGTATGTCAAGTATTACAACTTATACTGCAATTCTAAATTTAAAAATATACACTGTTGTACATGTCCATGAAAAAATAAGATAAAAATAAATTTTAAAAATACACATACCTTTTAGAGATGTTACCATGCACTTACTTTGCTACAAATGGGTAAACATGTTTAATCTATGGAAAGGCTGATATTAGGACCATCACCTAAAGATACATGGCTGACTTTCTTATCCCCCATGGCCTACATTGAAGCAGTTCGTGAGAGTGTTGCTAAGAGTCCAGGGACATCTATTTGGCACCGTGGTCAAGAATTGGACATATCGAGAAGCTCTCTACAGTGTATTCTCACAAAAGATTTGCATCTTCATGCTTACAAAGTTCAATTGACTCAAGAACTGAAGCCTA
>NW_005363247.1:7707366-7728385 GCF_000412655.1 Myotis brandtii
GCTGCTCAGGCAATAACAAAAGAGTGCGTATGTGCCAGCAAAGCCCTGGAGGCCATTTACCTGATATGCTATTCCATACATAACCCTATACTGTATACTTTGTGAATAAATAAAAAATTTACAATTTTTAATTATAAACCTGTGTTTTCTATCAAAATTACTTCTTGCGTGAATTTTGGGACATCCTTTATATATGGTCATCTTGGATGAATCAAAATTATTTGGTTTCAAAAGAAAAAGAGCTGTGTTTAAACTAAAACTAGCTTAAGCAAGAAAAGGGAAATTTATTAGTTTGTGTAATTAAAACATGAAAAAGGAAATATACATTTGGCCAAGGAGATTAGAACAGAGATATTAAATACATTAGATCTGGCCAAGTAGGTTGAACTAGAGACTTAAATAGCATTAGCAAGTATACTCCCCTCCCCTCCCCTCCCCTCCCCTTCCCTTCCCTCTCTCTCTCCCCTCACTTCTCAGCTTCTACATCTTTGCAGCTCTCATTTCTCAGGTTCTTCCACAGTATGAAGTACACAGCTATTGGTACTTCTGGGATCACAGTTTCCAGTTTATAATGCAGAGAGAAAAAGGACTTCCTTTCCATGCTCAATCCAAGATCCCAGAGAAGAACTCAAGGTGCAAGGCTTGGCCAATATGTTCGCCCAGGACCGATCACTGTAGCAGGACAGTTTTAGTATTATTATTGGCCAGATTTGGGCCATGTGGTCAACCTGGCATTTGAAAATGGGGTGACGGTATTAGCTTTCCTGTGACTTGCAGCCATGATTATTTCAGTGTTTTCAGTAAGGAAAGAGCCATTCCCCAAAGGAAGTGTGGGGAAGAGGTCCCATAATAAAGGAAGCAAAGTGTTAGGAAACTTAAACAACCATCACCATGCCCGTTAGAGAGTAAGTAAAGAATACGCATTGACAATCTATATTTTCCCCTTATAAATATTATTCCTTCTGTAGTTCTTGCATTTAAGCATCATTCAACATTGAAAAGCAAATATGAATGTTGAATTACTTAATTTAGACAAAATAATAGAAAGATAGCATGTAATTAATTTAAATCCTTTGAAAATGTTTAAAATAGACTTAGGAAGTAGGATTATGAAAAAAAGATAATTTCTTTTTATAACTTTTTATTTTGAAATAATATTAGAGTTCAAAAGCTGCAAAAACAGCACACAGAGCTTTTGTATACCCTTCATTCAACTTTCCCAAAGGTTTACATCTCACGTATCTATAGTACAATTAGTTAAACCAGGAGGTTAATATTGCTATAATAGTAGCTATCCTACAGACCCTCTTCAAGTTTTTTCATGATTAGATTGGAATTCAGCATTTTTTAGCAAGGAGTGATGGTGTGCTGTTTTCAGTGCCTTGATTCAGGAGGTATAGATATCCATATGTCTAATTCTAATGATCCTATCTCGGTTCACTTGGTTAAAGTGGCATTGGCCAGGTTATTGTCAACCATAAAGTTACTAATTAAGAAATAATATTTTTATTAAAAAATAATTGCTGAAGTCATGATGAGAACACAGTATACTAATAGTGAATGACCCACATCCCGCGTGGTTCAGGGTTCGGGATCTGGAGAAGGGGCCGCATGCAAATGAAAGAGACGAGATGAGAAATAATAAATTGGAAATATTGGGGGCCGGGCAGGCAAGCCCAATGCCAGAGAAAGGACTTCCACTGGTGCCCAGGCCTTGCCAGCCTTTTATTCAATTTTGGATACACATCTAGCTCTTAGGCAGGTAATTGCGGTAATAGATAGACTATCTTAAAGGTCAGTAAATATTAGAAAGATTTACTCTGAGACTATTTGGTCAGGAAATTGCTTGAGCCCCCATTGTCTGGACTAAACAATCGGCGCATAGCTCTGGCCCTTGCCAGGGGCTCAAGGTTCGCCAGCGTTTTAGGATCCTTGTTTACACTTCTCTGATGGTGAAGACAATGGGTGGCTTCCCGCAACCAATAATACCCAAATTTCTATTTTTTGGAGAAAATGGAAATTTTATTTTCATGGACATTTGTATTCATGACCCTTGTTATTCCACATATCAAGAGATTGCTTTTCAGTATTACTGATTCTATTTGTTGCTTGTCCTATCTGGGATGAAGGTTTGCCCAGTCTTTTAACTGCAATTAGAGACGATTGTTTGAAGCCTGCTTTCTCTTGCCTGTTTACTACAGCTTCAGTACAGTTCTTCAACCATAAGCAGATTAATTCCAGTATTCTCTAGAGAGAGATGAGAAGCAAAGGTAGGTTAGATCAATCCATGTTGTTTATTCCTTAGTGGTTCTGTTAGGAAGAAAGCCTGAAGATGACCAATCCTACAGCTGATGCTGGGAGGGGTGGGAGATCTTACGCTGATGGACAGCTGTTCTCAGTTGCTTATCTCTCTGCTCTGCCCTCCTGGGCCTCTTTGACCACCTCCAGCTGGAAAGAGAAAACAAATCTGTGAAAGCAGGATCGATCCACAGCACATTACTTTAAAAATTCTAAATTGTTTTCCGACACTTAAACTCAGGAGATGTCATATAAAAATCTGGTTTCCTGGCTTCTTTTAAAAACTGGAAAATATGGGTCTGAATTCCTTTATAGCAACAGTCATTCCAACATTCTCAGATACTGAGATAAAGTGTCAATTTCTGCAATAATGTTTACACCCACTTTTTTTTTCTTATGACAGAGTGTAGGTATCCTTAACTGTATCAAAAGTGGGAAGACAAAACATAGCAGAGGGAATCAGTTTGAAGACAATTTGCTCTTACGCCTGACTACTCCATTTCCTTATGGCACCTGCCTGCATCCTCTGCGCATTTGTGTCTGCAGCTCTTTCCCTTCTTCGTCCTGCAGACTCTTTCCAATGCTGTTTTGACCCTGTAGCCATAGCTCTTTATTCACAGCAAGAAGGAGGCAAACACCAGTGGGTCTAGTATTTTAAGTAAACATGTATTGGCTAGGTCTGGGTTGTTACATCCCAGGGAGAAACTAACAGGTGGCAATAGTTCGTTCCTAGTTCTGGAACTTGGAAGAGATGGACTTGTGTGTGTTAGGGGCAGGGTGGGGAGGATGTTAACAAGGCAGAGGGGTGAATTTAAGGTCACTCATATTCTTCTGACTCTCTAGTCCAGACTAATCAGAAATCTAGGGTGGGGCTACACAGGGAAATGTGAAGGTTGGGATTGGGAAAGCTGGGGAAAAATGAGTGTGAGAATGTTTTGTGCTGTGCAATGGCTGGTGATCCAGTTTCTCCTCTCCTGGTGCTGTTAATCCACAACGCAGAAGGAGTGGCTTTCATTTTATTTATAAGGTGAGTTAAGAGTTGACTGGAAACCTACATAATTTGAAACACTGGGCCCAATCTCTAGATCAGTGATGGCGAATCTCTTGAGCTCGGCGTGTCAACATTTTGAAAAACCGTAACATAACTCTGGTGCCGTGTCACATATAGAAATTTTTTGATATTTGCAACCATAGTAAAACAAAGACTTCTATTTTTGATATTTATTTTATATATTTAAATGCCATTTAACAAAGAAAAATCAACCAAAAAAATGAGTTCGCGTGTCACCTCTGACACGTGTGTCATAGGTTCGCCATCACTGCTCTAGATGGACACTCTTTTGAAAAGCAGTGAGCACAGAGGTAAGCAACGCCGACTCTGGAGCCAGACTGCCAGGGATTGAATCCCAGCTCTCCTACCGATTAGCTGGGAGGTTTGGACATGTTTTTGACCCTTTTTTGTTTTAGTTTCCTCATTTGTAAAACGGGCCTGTAACAGTAACTTGCCTGATGCAGTGATTATATAAAACATGCCTATAACATTTTCTAGTACAAATAAATGATTGTTGTTTTTATTGAGAAAATAGTGGTGATCCCAGAATCACCACAGCTTGTCATTAAAATGTTTTCAAGTGGGGAGAAGATTGTGTGGTTGTGGAGGCACATTGGATGGGGTGATGACTTCAGAGCTTAAACCTGCTCAGCTCTGGCATCCAATTATCATATGTGTCTCTCCTCTTTGCCTACTCATTAGTTTACAATGTGCTACCCTTCCTTTTTTATCTTTATATCCTACTCTTGCTTATTCTTGGTGGGTTTTTCCCATAAGCCTGCTGAGAGAAGCAGGATAGATTTGATTGGCTCCAGTTCACTGAAATGCAGATTAGTGAAGACATTTACCCACGGCTCCACAGCTGACTTCACCAATTTGAGCAGTTGGATTTGATTTCGTGGTGGAGGATAAACGGTGACTAAGGATAATAGGAAGACCTAGAGCAGCGGTTCTCAACCTGTGGGTCGCGACCCCTTTGGGGGTCGAATGACCCTTTCACAGGGGTCGCCTAAGACCATCGGAAAACACATACATAATTACATATTGTTTTTGTGATTAATCACTATGCTTTAATTATGTTCAATTTGTAACAATGAAATTGGGGTCACCACAACATGAGGAACTGTATTAAAGGGTCGCGGCATTAGGAAGGTTGAGAACCACTGACCTAGAGTGTTGTTCCCTCTAAACACATTCTTTAAAACTGGCACCTTAAAAAAATAAGGTACCATGTACACTCAACATCATTATCAGTAAGTATAATGGAAAAGTATTGTGTGAAAGTATGAGTCAGTGTGTCCAACAGTCAACATCAGGAGTGGTGGTCAGACCTGGAGGTTCACAGAGAAAATAGTCAAAGGGGCACCTTTTTAAAAAATTTACTTACTCTTGTCCTGGCCAGGTTGCTCAGTAGGTTGGAGCATTGTCCTGCGCACTAAAAGGTTGTGAGTTTGATTCCCCGTCAGGGCACATACCTAAGTTGCAGGTTTGATTCCCATTCAGGGGTGTACAGGAGCCAACCAATCGATGTTTCTCTCACATCAAAGTTTCTCTCTCTCACTCTCTAAAAAAATCAATAAAAGCATATCCTCTAGTGAGGATTTTTTAAAAATTTACTTACTCTTCTACCTTGTCCTTGTGATATTAGAACCAGCCTGTGATCCTACCTGTGATTGAATAGTAGCACGCTACTGCATTTCCATTTCCTAACTTTATGTGGGAACGGCTAGATCCAGCCCTGTGCACCATGATTATGGGAGTATGATGGTAACTGACATTTATATGGTACAGTATACTATATACTTTTCACAATGATTTCTCATCTACTGGCTTCTCATTACACCATTGTTACCAATCCCATTTCACAGACAAGTAACCTAAATCCCAGCAGGTGAGGCCATCAGAGTTTGCATAATTAAAACGACAGACCTAAAACTGGAACCAGGCCTGCAGTGCTTCTATTTCCGTTGGCATGCAATATTTTGATATTTAGTAGTTTGAGCACTTGAGGGTGTGAGTCCTCTCTGCCCCTTATTAGCATTGTTAATTAGAACAATTTGCTTAACCTGAAGCTCCAGCTTTTTTGTCTGTTGAAGCAGGGGAAATAATATTGACTACTGCTTATGAGGACTGAAGGTGACTAGATCATGTAAACCAGTCAGAACAGGATGCGGCACACCTTACGTGCTCAGGAAAGGCTAGCAGTCGTGATTATTGGTCTGCCTTCTCTTGTCACTATCTTGGCTTTGCATCAAAGAGAACTGCCCATTGTTTGAGATTAATCCCAGAAGCGCCATGTCTCTGGGTTTATACTATCTTAAAGTATTATTACCATTTTTTGGTAAGACTGCAAGGTTGGAAAATAAATGAGTTAAATTGAACAGCACCTCTGGTTTTAGTACCCAGCGTATCTTAGGCCATAATTTTCAAACTGTTTATTATGCGTCAAACTCACCTGGGGTGCTTCTTTAAAATTCAGATTTCTAAGCATCCCTCTTCCCATTATGATTCTGGGATAGTGTGGAGAATAGGAATCTGCAGACTTTAACATATACCCTTGGCGGTCATAGGTCATAAAGACTCTTAACTAGTGTTGGTTGGCTCCTCCCCTACTGCTGCTGCAGCTTCTCTTCCTTCTCACCACCCTCCTCCTCTCTTCTTCCTTCTTCCTTTTTCATTGTCACAGCCATCATCATCCTCTTCTCTATCTTCTCATTTCTTTCTTCTTCTCCCCCAACCGCTTCCTTTTCCCCATCTCCTGCTTCTTAGCATTTCAAATAGGCTGTCCGAGGTTATTTTCCACTATTAGGCTAGCTCTATTATTATCTCTTTAGAGAAAATGCCACTGAGCCTAGGGGGGAAATACAGGGTAATTACTGAAAGAAAATATATATATAACTTCCCTGGAGCCAATTAGGAAAAAATCATTAGGTTGGAGTGATACTTTGCCCACACATTGCTGTAGGGCTCTAGCCCTCTTACTAAGAGTCAAATAGCCCATATTTGTTCCCAGAGCTCATTAATAAATGTTGGAGCCAAACTTAATGCCCTGACAGTACATTTTAAAGTCTTTCTATAATGATGCATAACTAGATATAGAATTATTATCCATACAATCCAATAGAAATCTTACTTATATTACTATTTTGCTTCAAGTCAGATAGGTATTCCAAGAAAAATGTTATCAGTCCCAAGTCCTCACTCCAATCCCCAACATATGGTACCTAGGCGCTGGGAAACTAGGGGAGAGAACCAAATGCCCAATAGGAAACCACTTAAGCTTACAAGATACAGTCATCTGTTTGGGCACTATGACTACATCGCTTCAAAGAAAGTAGGTAGTCACAATTCTTGTTGCTGGTAGAAATGGGTCTTTGCAGTGTCATGAGAAAAGCATTTTTGGGGACCACACATGGGAGGGTGAGGTATGGTAGTAAGATGTATTGAAGCTGGAGCAGACACAAATGTACTGTCCTAGGTTCAGCTCTGCCCCACTATGGAAGAAGTCCAGCCTTGTCTTCATCAAGCTCAGAAGAAAGGCTAAAGTCCAGGAATTCTGTGTCATTGGTTCAGGCCATGTCAAGGCTTAGTCCAGTTCAGCCTGTACTGTCTGGCTAGCTAGTCTCTATTCCCAGCTGCACTGTGGTCGGCCCTGCATTACTGTGCCCAGGCTTGCACTTTGGGGCCACATGGCTGCTAGACCGGCATGGCTGCTAGAAACAAATGGGGCACGAGGCAAGTGCATGTTACCTGGAGTAAGGGAGGAAAGGGGAGATTGAGAGAGAGGAGATTAAATTCTCTCAGGCTTGGGAAGGACCAGGCGCTCTTTCAAACTAACCAACCAACTTCCCAATCCTTCCCGTGAGCTGGTGCTGGGTCCTCCCCCTCACCAATCCATTTCCTAGATCTCCCAAAGTTCTGTGTTCCTTATCCAATCCGAACCTTTTCCCAGATTAGACAGGCCTTAATGTCACCATTTTGGTTCCTACTATGCATGCCTCATAGTAGAATGCCCCCCGCCCCGTGCCATCTTGGCTTCTACTTGGCATGTGCCCAGGAGAGGAATTTATCCTTTATTGTTTTATCTCTCCCTTGGTAACCCTGGATAATGACTGGTAATGATCCGTCCTGCCCACTTTGGGGATTAGGTATGGTGGTGGGAGGATGCAGCAGTCCCCTGAGGACTGTGTGAAGCTGTAGCTTCTCAGTGAAGCAGGCTTATTGTCTGATTCAGCTCCCTAGTTTATTGGGATTACTAATGTCTGATTCCCTTTGCCCTCTTCCGTTATTAATATCTAGCTATCTACCGTAACATTGCTAGCTTTTAAATAAATATAGTCATTCAAAGTGTTATTTAGCCCAAGTTATAGATGTGATTATCAGTAATTGTCAATTAATGTTGCACATTAGAATCATTTCAGTAGCTTTTAAACAATACTGATGCCATGGCCCTATACCCAGAGATTTTGATTGAATTGGTGTGGCATAGAGTATGTTTAGGTGGTTCTACTGAACACCACGCAATGAAATGACTAATAGACCTGGATCAAATTTACTTGACAAGCCCTGGTCGGGTATCTCAGTGGGTTAGAGTGTTGTCCCAATATGCCAAAGTTGTGGGTTCATACAAGAAGCAACCAATGAATGCATAAATAAGTGGAACAACAAATCACTGCTCCTCTCTTTCTCTCTAAAATCAATCAATAAAATTTTTTTAAAAAATTACTTGACAATGTCCTGCTCTTTGTTTTCCTCTGCAAGGAAGATTAAGACTAGATATAAAATGAAGCAGAACACTTTAATATTTTGTCTCAACTCATGCCTATTTTAGGGAAAGTGAAATATGGAGTCTAGGATCTCTTCTTAATTGTCTCAATTCTCCATTTCACTTTGATAGGGTATACTTGATCGTGTCCAAATAGTCTTAGCACTTAATAAGGTATAGAATATCAAGGACATTCCAAATGAATTTTAGTCATAAAAGAAACAAAAGTAAGAAGCTAATTAAGTCTCCTGGTTAATATTTTCTCTTAACTGAATGAGAGTAGACATAGAAGCAGTCATAGGAGTTGAGAGTTTATTCACTCCATCTAACCCTTCCAGAGCTTGTAAAGACTAGTTGGAGAGATTTACATAAAGAGGACATTCTCTGCACTGTTCTTCATTTCTCACTTAGGCCTTTCCAGTTATGGAAAATAGGTGCATTGAGATCATGATTTGCTAGTTAGCCCAGTTTTTTTATGTTGTTGGTGGTAGGCATAAAACTCACTTACTTCTGAAAGATCACTCAATAATATAGTCTGCCTTGATGTTCTGGCACTTAGGAATAAATTTTTCCTGTTTTCTGCTTTAAAGTTTAATGACCTTTTAGAAGTGGATTTCTCTTCTGATTTTATCTCATTCTGCACAATCTGGTTTAGTGATTTAAAATCTTCTCTTTCTTTCAAATATTTCTACCAAATCATTGCCTATCATAGATAAAAATGATCTTTTCTCTTTCATTTACAATCCTTTTTTTTTCTTTGCTATTATTTCTGGGAAATTTTCATTAATTTATATTCCAGCCCTCCTACTGAGTTTTTCATTTTCATTTTTGCCATCATAGTGTTAATTTCCAAGAGATCTTTTTTGTTTTTATGAATGTTCCTTTTTATTTGTCCCTCTTCTCTCATGACTGCAGTATTTTCTCTTGTCTTTGAAAATTTCATGCCTGTTTTTTTGCTTTTGGAAGTTTTCCTCCCCCTGTGTAACCCACCAGGTTGTTTTTTTCCTGTTTGGCTTTGGTTCCCTCTGTCATGATAAAGGCGTTCCTCAGATCTCTGGTGACCCTTGGTTCCTGGACCTCATTTAAGAGTGAGGCAAGGAGAGGCCGATTGGAAGTTGTGATCATTTCAGTGGAGACTGACAACTATGCGCTTCGCTGTAGGGTGGTCTGGCTGTACAGCTGAGTTGAGAAAACTGCAATTCCAGAGTCTTTAAGTCTTTTCTCTTGGGTTGGTCAGGTTCCACAGAGAAGACTCCCAACCTCCAATCTGGAAGGAGAGGGGTTGGCTGCCAGAAGGAAAAGAACCCGAGGGGACTCAGCATCCATTATGTCTCACTTCACTCCATATGAAACTTCCATTTTTAACTATGCTTGTGTCCCAGGTGAATCCCTGTCCTACTCTCTCCAGGGAAGAAATCTTCAGTCTTTGGCTAGGGTGGCAGACGAGCAGCTTCCTGGCAGTGGGGAGTGATGGAATCTAGGGATATGGTGCTTCTGTAGCAGAATTTCAAGTAATGCTTTATTATTTTAGCATCTCTTCCATCTCAGTTTGCAGGGCTATTTGGTGCTCCCAATTCCCAAGCCTTAGGGGAATTTTGAAATGTAGAAAGGACGAGCTCTTAGCTTTCCCTGCTGCTAGTTTAAGATTCCATTTTCTTGGGTTTGCTAAACCCCTATTTGCTTTTCTGCTTCCATAATTTGATTGTTATTGCTTCTACTCCTGTTCATTCTATTCTATGAGTTTATGCTTTTAAAAAATTCCTTCACTGTTGTTTTTGAGGGGTTTGGGGAGTGAGTGTAGACACATATATTTAATCTGCTAACTTTACTTGGAAGTATAATAGCCAAACAAATAGGCACAATCTAAATAACCCCAATATTTGATTAGTTTAATAAAACATACGGTACGCATATAATGTAAAACTTCAATCACAAAAATTATGCAAATGAATAGTTATTGACATGGAAATACATGAATTTAACATTATTAATAACATTAATAACAGTAGCTATAGGCCCTGAACAGATAGCTCAGTTGGTTAAAGTGTCAACCTGATATGCCAAGGTTGTGAGTTCAAAATCCAGTGTTCGAAACTCTCCATAAACAAGTCTGGCTACAGCCTATTTCATAGAATTACCAGGCAAAATTTATAGTATACTAGAGGCCTGATGCACAAAATTCATGCAATAGTAGACCTTCCTTCCCTGGCTGTCGGCACCAGCTTCTCTCTGGCACCTGGGACCTGGGCTTCCCTCTGGCCACCAGCAGGCATCCGGGACCCAAGCTTCTCTCTGCGGGGCGATCATGGGGTGATAGCTGGGCCCCCGACCAATTGCATCGCACCCGCCTTGGCTGGCCTGGTGCCAGTGGGTGTATAGCGTGGTCCTGGATGGTCGTCTGGACGGTCGTTCTGCTGTTTGGCCATCGACCATACACTTTTATTATTATAGACTAGAAGCCCAATGCACGAAATCGTGTGGCCCTGCCCACCCACATGCACCCCCCCCACCGCCTCACTGCACTCACAGCCCTCTGCTTCCTTCCTGTGATCATTGGCTCACAAAGGGAGCTGGGCCTGAACTCCAGATGACCTTCCCTGAGAAGCAGAAGACTACACTCAAGTCCGCTGTGACACCCTAGAGTAGCGGTTCTCAACCTGTGGGTCGCGACCCCTTTGGTGGTCGAACGACCCTTTCACAGGGGTCGCCTAAGACCATCCTGCATATCAGATATTTACATTACGATTCATAACAGTAGCAACATTACAGTTATGAAGTAGCAACGAAAATAATTTTATGGTTGGGTCACAACATGAGGAACTGTATTTAAAGGGCCAGAAGGTTGAGAACACCACTGATAGATAATTCAATTTCTGTAAAATAAAAAGAAACAGGTATCCATAACTCATTTGAAATCCTCTTTTTTGAAATCCCAACGTGCATATCTCTGGTTCTCCCTGGGGGTTGCACTGATACCGGACACACTGTTATCAGTCTCCCATTGTACTCTATAGGCCTGTATTCCACCGTGAAGGCATTTACCCATGTTCATGGAGGGAGGAAACTCTTCCTTTCCTCTTTAAAGAACCACCTTGGCCACTGGTACCTAGACTGAGCACACATACAGTTTTCTGGTGGTGAATTCAAAACATGCAGAGTGAGGTTGGTGGAGAATTGAAAAACAAAGGTTTGGTGAAGCTACCTTATCTGCTTGCCTTGCAGAAGAGAACTGGCTTCATTGCCCAGACACTCAGTGGGTCCCTTTTGAATTCTCACTAGACCTCCAAGGGCTGCTCTTTTAATCATTTCTGTTTTCCCAACCTTACCTTTCCTCTTTACTTCTTACAGTCCACCCCTCTTTTAAACTCCATCTCCTCACCCAACGTTCCACCCTATATTTTGGGAACATTTCATCTTCTTACTCTGGGATTCTGTAGTTCCTGGTTTAGTCTTTGTCTTACAGGTGTTCTCAGTCTCCTACATTTTTTCAGATCTCAATCATTCTCATTTCTGCTCTTTTTGATACTGGGTTATGAAGAAAGATGAGTCCAGTCCCATTGCTATGTGTGAAGCCAGGGCAGAGATGAGGGGTTCTGAGATTCTATTAGGAATTGCAAAATAATTTTGTGTCCAAAAGGAGATTAGAGAACTCCTAGGATTACTTCCCTGCCAAATCACTTCATTAGGTCTATATAAGAAACCCATCTTTCTATACTTAACTTGATTTACTGTGATATAAGAACTGTTTGCTCAAGACCCTGTGTTACATTACATACTAGTCTACAATTACCATGACTTTGAAGGCAACCATGCCCAGTTGCTTCTCTGTAACTTCTGAGCTTTCTTTTGTGTTTTTAAAAAAGGAGAAATTAGACAGACTCATCACTCTTATGGATGTGTTAGGATGAAATTTTGAGATCTTAGCCAGAGTCCTACAATCTCCTCTCCTATTCATTCAGTAGCAAGTATCACTTCAGAGAGGATGTGGGGTTTTATGCCGAGAATACAAAAAAGAAAATAAGCAGAGCAGTCAGTGCTCAACTTTTGAATCTCTAAAAATAAAATATCACTGTAGAGAAGGTAGCCTATAAAGTCAAGGGTATTGGCATTCAAGATCCAGTTTATTTTGAGCTTCAAGAGGCCAAGCTCCAAAGGAAGTTGGGCATGGCGTTCATG
This sequence comes from Myotis brandtii, assembly GCF_000412655.1. Taxonomy (NCBI): domain Eukaryota; kingdom Metazoa; phylum Chordata; class Mammalia; order Chiroptera; family Vespertilionidae; genus Myotis; species Myotis brandtii. The sequence continues at coordinate 7,719,657 of NW_005363247.1, forward strand.
CTATAAACAATAGAATGGAAAGAGAATAGATGAAGAAGCACAGTGCCCTATACTAGAGCTAAATAAAGGCTGGCTAAAAGAAAAGAGTTACTTCAGAGGGAAAGCAACAGTGGATCATGTGCATAAAACTTCAGCTCCTGTCCCATCAGACCAACATCTAGGAGAGATAAGGGGTGACTGAGCTTTCTATGCTTTGGGATATTTGAGAGTAGAGTCATGATTCTAAATATATAAGAACCAGAATAGAACAAGGATTGGGCAATTAGAAGAGATACCCAGTCAATCCAAATGATCATTCTGGTGCATGTTGATTAAATAACAAGCCTAGAGAGAGGAGCAATGCCTGGTTCCCATCTGAGATTGTAGGGTGGCACAGCCTTGCATTTGTGTTTCATAGGATAGTACCATGGGGGGGAATATAATGAGCCAAGACATAAGAAAGCATGAGACACCTCTTTTAATTTCTCTCAGGCTTTTAGTAATATGGTGATAGCTGAAAGTGTGGGGCCCCAAGCAGGCTTGGAAGCAGCTGAGAATGCCAATGGACTATTAGAAACTTGAACCCATGTTAGGACCACAGACAGTAGCAGAAGTAGTGGCCATAAGGGCCAATTTTCAAAGGGTATGAAAGACAATTTAAATAGCAGAAGAGACCAAAGAATGCCTATTGACCACAAATACTGAACACACACACACACACATGGGTGCAAGCTCTCTGGAATTTAAATGTCATTCAGGGGGAAAACAAAGAAGGGAAGAACCTTAAAATTGTCTGAGTTCGATATTAAAATAACTGAGCAATACTTGTACTGAGTTTACTTGGGAAAATTTTATCAAGTTTTCTGATTTTAGAAGGAAATATGGATTTATGATAGAAATTAGATTTACTTATAGAAAAGTAAAGCTGTATTTTCACCCATTAGATACTTACTCATGTATGTGTCTGCACTCATGTACACAGATGCACACATGTCTGTAAAACTTTGATGTCAGCTGAGGGCCCTGTGCTTTGACTCTAAATTAAGTAGACTAAAATGCTGGCCATTGCGTGGTGAGACTCTATGTCCTTTCTAATATTTCCAGAAAATATGCAACAAGAAGTAGAACCTTGCTCTGCTAGAATAGCACATTGCTACATCAGTGGTTTTAATACATTTTAAGCAGTAGAGATAGGATGGAATCCTTATATGTAAAAAAAAAAATAGATAAAACTGGGGCCATTCTGGCTGAGTGGAGACGAGGGACCAGGAATTAGCTCAGGGCATCTGTCTCGAGTATTTTCATGGAATTGAAGTGCCCTTATAAAGAAAGCCATTTTGAAAACTATTGCTCTACTCATTGGCACTCTGGGAGTGTTACAGAAGTGTATTAATGGGTGTGAAGGCTATAAATTTTAAAGGCCTAGGTTTAACTCCAAATGGAACAGGAAATTTGTGCCTGAAATGTTTCTAATTATGTCCCTTGGGCTTTTGACTTTGAGTCCTTGCCTTGCTGGACTTAAAGGAGAAGTGAAAGCAGATATTTTACGTGGAATATACATACTATTCTGCCAGCTGTCCAAAGGGTGATTTGCTATATTTCATTCATTCACTCAACAAATGTTTTTATGCTTTTACCAAGTACCAAGCACTGTGCCAGCTGCTATGAACACAGTTTCCCTGCCCTCTATTGGCTATTGTAGATGCTTAGAATACAGATGCTTCTGCTGCTTGCTGACTTTTCAGATCAAAACAAGCTGTGAATATCCAGACGTGTTTCTGTCAGTATTTAAATTCTCAACCTCTTGGTGAGGTGTAGTCCCTCTAAACATCAAAGTGGTTGTTCAGATTTTCATGTCACATGAGGGAGGACTCTGGTCTAAGACACTGGGACACAAAGATCACATCACTGATCAAAAGAGGTAGGCCAGCAGGGAACTTCAAAGGCATTTCTGTTTGCTGCTTAATTGGATGATATGTTATTTAAAAAAATAATAACCATTCTCTCGACCTAGACTCCCTGGGTAAATTAGGAAAAATAGTACCTTTAAAAATATTTGGTGTTTTATTTGTATCAAGTGATTGATACATAATTAGATCAACCACTGCTGCTAGGCGTATATTGAAACAACAGTCCTCTGCCTTCCTAAGTCTACCCATTCCCGGCTCCCCCAAGACAACCTTTCTATTTTCATAGCGTTCAGTATTTTTCCTTCATTTTATTTCTACATGTCTAAATGCTATTATTTTTCCTTGATGTTCTTAAACATTAGGCATTATCTAGCCTAAAAGCATCAAACTCTCTTTAACCACCATTGCACTCCAACCATACACAGTAACTTCTGTATCTTCCTGCACTTACATCACAATCCTACTCAAACATGTATTTGGTGTTTGTATCATTAGACCATCTAAAGTCTGTTAACACTTGAAGCCTATTTCCTGCTATGATTAATTTTCCCTTATGCACTTCGTCATGAGTGTTCTTAGCTTAGTTTTCTATATACTTATCTCCATTCATCTCTAAATTATCACGCATTTGTCTGAACCTCCTCTTGTTATGTTCAAATGCCTCAACTAATCATCCATCAATACCATCTTCCTGGAGACATTCTCCCAGAGCCTTCTGGCCTGTCCTGTCTGGACAGGATTCTCTTTATGCCTGGGGCACCTTTGTGCTCCTTCATCATCATCAATGAGTTGGATCCAATTTCCTTGATCCTATTTCTTTTACCTTCTTGGTATTTTCCTTTGTTTTTATAGAGCACGGCTTTTAATAGAATCCTGGAAAAGAGTACACATCTGAAAATGCCTTAGATCTATCCTGTTATTTAACTAAGAATTTAGTTGTATGTGTAATTCTATGTTGGAAAAATAATTTACCTTGGAATATTGCAAACATTGCTCCAAGGCCTTACTGCTGCCACAAGTTTTGTAGAAAAGTCCAAAGTTGTTATCATTTCTGATTTCTTTATTTTATTCTGGAGATCTCAAATTTTCTACAATGTTCTAAAATGTCACAGTGGTGTACCTCAGTGCAGGTCTGTTTTCATCCATCAGGAAACCTGAAGGACAATTCAGAAACTCATTTCCTTGCCATCAGTATTCCTTATTCTCTCTTCCTGGAATTTCTATTATTTGGATGTTAGACCACCTGCACAGGTCGTTCTTAGGATTATTTCATACTCATATTTTTATCACTCACAGTTCCAGATATCTTATCCTTAGCAGCTGCGCAGTAAATGATGGTTAAATCAGATTAAATTGAATGAGTTACTATGAAGGAAATTCTCTCCTGAGACCCTCCTACACCATCTTCATTTAGTGACATTCTGCCCGTCCTCCAAAATCTGACTGATGTCCTCTCCTCTGGTTATTCTACAATTTCCCTACAGCTTTCTATTGCATCTGTCATTTACTGCTGTGGTATATTCTTAATTGCTTATATGAATTCTATGTAATCTTCTATTGTAAATCCCTGGATGGCAGGGACCTAGTTTATACATCCTTGTGTACCACCTACCACCCACATGTTACCTCCAAGGATCTAACCCAGTGCTGACCACTACCTAGTTCTTACTAAAAGTCTATTAAAAGAATGAATAAATGAAAGAAACTAAGGCAATTGGAGCTTTTCTAAAAATCTTGTCACAGAAATTCCAAATACCTAAGGAATAACTTCAGCTAATCAACAAACATGACCCCCAACAATTATAAGGGGGGAAAAAACAAGCTGTTTATTTAAATTAAGAAAAAATGAATACAGAGAAATGGGCTTGCAAGGTATGATAAAAAGTAGATCCTCAAAGTCATTGTTTCTTAATCTCAAAATACAGCAGAAATAGCTATTAAAAGGTACCAATTGCATATGTATTTTTTTGTTAATTTTTTACCATTATGTGTATACAGCAATTCAATTTTGAATCCTGCTGGCATTGACTCAGGCAAAGTTATTCATTGTATTTAAGGAAAATATATAAACAATAAGATTTATAGTTAGTCTAAGAAACTATTTTCTAGATTAACTTTATTTTGCCACTACCTACATGTGGTATATCTTAACAGAAAGCTTCCAGAGAGGTCTGTAAGTAAAGGAAGCTGTGAATTTTAATTCTATTTAGGAGAACTGAATTTATTTTTTTAAGTGGTTTTTTAATTTAATTTATTGGGGTGATATTGGTTAATAAGATTATATAGGTTTCAGGAGTATAATTTTATACTATATCATCTGTATGTTGTATTGTGTATTTACCACCCAAAGTCAAGTCTCCTTCCATCACCATTTATCCCCCCCCTTACTCTCTTCTCCCCCTCCCCCCTCAATTTCTTTATGAAATCAAGATGGAACAGTATTAAAGGAAAATGGCAATCCTGGCTATCACAGTAATGCATCAATTTTGGGGGTCACTGTAAAGCACCATTGGAGGGGATTCAAGTGTGGTTTTCCTCTTAACCATGATGACCTGTGCTGCTCCAGTTGGCAATGTGCAGCTGAGGTCTGCATGAGTAACTGTTTCCATGAGTAACTGTACATGGGGTATGATTCACTGACCTTTTGGGTAACTAGATTCTGTTGAAGTTTTTGGTATATTGATCTAATAAAAAGTGCCTTGGCATTAAGGAAGAACCTTAAATCTAAAAATAATCCTTCAATATGCAGAAAAGATTCTTGAAGCAAGGATGGGCAAAGTGGCACATCGATTGGTCCATATTACAGCTGTATCCGTTCTGCAAAAGAGAGAATAATTTAGGAAATCATTCAAACTAATCAAGATAAAAACAAACCAATACAAACTGGCCTTGCTTAGTTCTAATGAACAGGATTTTATTTTACCTGGAATGTCTGCATAATTTCCTCAAGATTTCTTTCATTTGTATCTATAGTAATGATTTTTTAACTTTGCCTAACTCTCTAAATATATTTTTTCTTTCTCAACTGTAATATGAGGCCTTAGAGCTATTATGGCCTAACTATGTGTTACCCTCAAAAATAGTTCCAAATTATTGTGACCATACTATGTGATAGTCACACTACATATGTTACCTCATTAATCCTAACACCATCCTTATGAGAAAGGTATTATCAGACCCATATGACAGAAGGAAACAGAAATCAGAGAGATGAAAAGGGAGCTAGCCAAGGTCTGAAACTAGTGAGTTTCTAAGCTTAGATTTGAACCTAGGTCCAAAGTTATTTTCCTCTTAAAAATGCTACATTGTTACTTTTGTGTTGTTATAACACAAGAGGTGTTGGTGATTCACTGTCAAATAATTCCAGCACTGTGATTTTTAAAAAATATATATTTTTATTGATTTCAGAGAGGAAGGGGGAGGGAGAGAGAGAGAGAAACATCAATGATAAGAGAATCATTGATCGGCTGCTTCCTGCATGCCCCCTTCTGGGGATAGAGCCCACAACCCCGGGCATGTGCCCTTGATCGGAATTGAACGCAGGATCCATCAGTCTGCAGGCTGACGCTCTACCCACTGAGCCAAACCAGCTAGGGCTGGCACTGTGATTTTATTACCCAGGAGTTCACCCATCCTTGCCCAAATCCTTGTCACCAAAGAAGTAATGTTGTGGATGTTTGGTAGAGGCAAGGGTTCAGTCATGGTTGTAGCCATCATACTAGCAATTATCAGGATAATTGTGACATATTATCCTGAGCCCAATGGAACACACAAAACACTGGAAGATCAGTCTCCTTCCTTGGTAAACCAAACAGATATTGTTTCTTTGAATAATCCCCCTATTTTCCAAGCAGTGACAATTGGAATGATTTCAGGTGGTTCACCAACCCCTGAATTAAATAATATTGAATCTCAAAGAGATCCCTGTTTTAGCCTTGCAATAACCATCAAGAAGAATGGCTCAGTTTGGGGCTATGATGCTTAAAACTCCTGCTAATCCTGTTTGCCAATAAAGTGAAAGCAGGTGTTTGGCTCAGAGGCTTGGGCAAGCAACAGAGCATTTATTTTATTGATATTCTCTATGTATAACAATTGGCACCAAGCTTCCATTTGTGATAGTGTTATAAATGATCATTTCTTAATGATTTTAGGTTAAAAAGTGAGTCAACTGAAATAAAGATATTGAAAAAGTAATAACACATGTTAGTAATACAGGCCTATGGCAATAATACATGTTAAATAATAATACAAGAATCTGGCAAAAAGCCAGCCCTGGAATCTGAATGACTGAAATATGACTGAAAGACAACAGGCGGAGGCCTATAGGCAGCCCATCCTGTAGCATGTCCAGGAAGCTTTGCCCCGGCTCAATTGCTAGGACAAGCTGTCTCCATCTTCTGAAAAGAATGAAGAAGTGGAAAGCTACTTTTCTTTGGAAGAGAACTGTGTGTTAAAAAATTACTCATGTAAGCCTCATTCTCAGTAATTAGGTGCCATCATAAGTAAACAGAGTGACCAAAAGGTGACTTTTATTCAAGGCAAACTATAAATACCCTCTGAAAATAAGATCCAGTTGTTTATAAAAAAAAAAGATACAGATAATAAATCTTGACGTTACGGTTCTAGTGATTAAAAGAGTTTCATTTGAGGAGATAAAACCAGAATAAGCAGGGAATGTGTCTTCTACTTAGTTGTGACAACTAAGGAGGGTCTTGCCTCCTGTCCGAACTTTCTCCTTAGGATGCAAATACAGTCCAATCAATGACAATCTTCCTGCCCGATATCAGCTGAGATATTGCTCCACATAAAGCAAACATCCCAGATGCAAAGCTTGGTGATTTCATCCATCATCTAGCTTTAACACCTTCGAATGGTGGCATGCCTGTGTCAGCTCTGTGAGGGTGGGATTTTTGTCTCTGCTACTGAACATGTGGCAAACAGTCCTGAATGTTTGCTGACTGGATTAACGAAGCCTGCCGCTTGAGCTCCTGATTGTATGTAACCATGCCAGAAAGAACCCTTCTGTAATGTTTTTCACTCTTCCCAGTTTCTAAAACAGACTCTCTATCGTATGATTCAACATTACCTCCATGTGTCAGGGCTGTCACTGTGAAATTAAATAAACAGAGCTCAGCTCTACACCTCCTCAGGTGCTGGTGAGCCTCTTGCGGCTGTTCCCCAATCCCCAGTGCCCTTGGGTGGATAAATCTTCCAACTTTTTGCCATTACTTTTTATATTCTTTCCCTTCCATTGTTGCAAGACTGTACATATACATATTATATATAATATACATATTTCTGGTTGGAATCAAGTGCTATGGAGAGGCAGAGGGAAGCCTTTCTACAACATGATTAGTGGACTGCTGCCTAAGCTTAGTACACAGGCTGTGTGACATCTATTTTCTCTATTTCTTCAGTCTCAGTTTGATCAATCTAGTTGAAGTTTCCAGATAAATGACCCCTGAACAAGTGGGGTGCTGGTGTACATAATCAATAATTACAACCTAATAATATCATTAAAGCTCATTTTTCACAGTTTGAATTTAATCCTGTGACAAATTATTTTCCAAGGTAGAACCTCTTTTGCCCAAATATATCATTTCAGAGATAATGGGTCTTCATACTCCAATCTCATGAGTTCTGCTGATTCATTTCATTTTGCCATAATTAATGTATGCTTTTAATTAAAAGTTTTGATTAAAAATTCACCTCCACTGAGAGAGGTAACACGTTAACTCCCACCAGTGGGTTTAGTGTAACACAAAAACACTCCATATCCTTTTTAAAGCAAGTTTTGATCTGTATTATTATGTGAAAATAAATGTCACTGAAAATAAAACAAAAACTCTCCCCATTGCCCTATAGGATTTGATTCACCTGCCTCCCTTCTAATCTTCTCCTGCTCTCTCCTCTGGCTCAGAATCGTGGCCTTGCCTCCTTTTATTGGTGCCTAAGAATGCCAGGCTCTTTTCTGCTTCAGGGTGTCTGTTAGCTGTTCCCTTAACTCACAACCCTCTCCTCCCTGGCTCTTCACATTCCTAAACTATCACCTCCTCAGAGAGGCTTCCTTTGAACAACTTATTTCAATTATATTTTTCTTCCAAAAATTGTCTTGTTGAAAATTCTCTTTTCTCCATAGCTTTTACCAGGCTTGTAATTATTTATTTGTTGATTTGCTATTTGCTTCTGTCTCTTCCCTTATACCTTAAGATCTGTGATGGCAAACTTGCTGCCCGTTTGGAGACTGTCATGTCTCCATCAGCTGGCATGGTAGGAGGCCTTAAACAATTGTTGATGAAAAGAAGGAAGACGAGGCTCCTGGGTTCCAGAAGGCTGAGGAAAGGAAGGCTGTCTGGGTGAAATGACATTGAATTCAGAGAAGAAGCTCACTCTGCAGAGGCAGTTGACAACATACATTCCCTCTGGGTCCAAAACAGAAAAGAAATTAGTGAAGAGGGCTTGCATACAATGATGGAGAGGAGCCTTCCCTCTTTCTTGGTGTTTGAAGGACACCAGAGAGTAGGGGCAAGCCCAACGACCTGGAAAAAGGATGACTCAGTCCCACAGAGAGTGGGTGGGACTTTGCCCATCCAATATTTGCCATCCTATATACTAAAAAGGTGATATGCAAATTGACCATCACACCCTCACACAAGATGGCCACCCCCATGTGGTCACAAGATGGCCGCCACAAGATCACCAGCAGGGGAGGGCAGTTGGGGGTGACCAGGCCTGCAGGGGAGGGCAGTTGGGGGTGATCAGGCCGGCAGGGGAGGGCAGTTGGAGGCGATTGGGCTGGCAGGCAGAAGTGGTTAGGGGCAATCAGGCAGACAGGCAAGC
>NW_005363247.1:7728463-7760892 GCF_000412655.1 Myotis brandtii
TGCAGGCTGGGCTGAGGGACACCCCCCCCCCCCAGTGCACAAATTTTGTGCACCAGGCCTCTTGTGAAGGAATAAGAGGACAATATGGTCAGACCTTGATTTTTTTTCAAGATAAACTAGAAATATAAATATTTATATGAATTTTACAGGTTTAAATGCTGGTAACTAAATTGAAAATTTTAAAACTTTGTCAGGGGCCAATATCTAGTGAGCTAAACATACCTATCTGGACCACCACCTGAGCTCTCATGAAAATATTTATTTCCTTACAGTTTTCCTAGAGGCAAAACCTCTTAAAAGTATGTGGTGATATGTAAGAACTCCCTAGCATTCACTCCCATCACTTAGAATCCTGATGGTTTAACATTTAATTTTTCCAAGATTGTTCTGAGTTCTGTCTTCCACATTCATCTTGGTTCCAAAATCTCTCCTTAATATACCTAACTTATTTCATTCATTAATTTAATCAAAAGTTGAGTACTTACTCTGCACTAGGTACCAGGAATAAAGTTTTAGGCAATACAGATATGTTCCTGTCCCCTTGAACTTCTGTCTTATGGAGGGTTTAGAGAGATAGAAACAGTTCTAATGCTATACCCAGAGCTCATTAGTGGTCTCCATGATTTCTTCTTTGCTGTTATTTCTTATACCAAATCAGCCCTCACACCTGATCTGTCTGAGCTCTCTATTCCTCTTTCCTTTATTCCCATTCCACTACTCCAGCCCAAGTCAACATGATTTTTATTCAAACTACAAAAACATTCTAATTTACCTCCATCTTTCTATTCTTTGATCAGCCGCCGTCTGCCCTCAACAGAACAGCCAGCATGATCCTCTTAGAAAATGAGTTGGATCATGTCATTCCTCTAATTCAAAACCCTCCAATAACTTTGCACATCATTCAGAGTAAAGTTAGAGTTTTTACACTAAACCACCAGGCCTAGGTCTGACCCTGTTTCCCCCTCATCTCCTACCAGGTTATGCCTTACTTATACTGCTTCAGTTACCCTGACCTCATCAAACACTCCAAATGCATGTCTACTTCAGAGCCTTTGCCCTTGTTATTCTCTCTGCCTGCCTTAGTCTTCTCCCAGATGTCCACATGACTTGCTCCCTCGCTTTCTTCAGGTCTCTGCTCAAATTTGACATTATCAGCAAGGCCTGCCCTAAACATATTGCAAAAGTAGCACTTAGCCCTCTTATCATGCTTTACTTTTCTCTATAACACTTACTTTTCTCTATACCTATCTTACATACTTTCTTATTTGTTTATTAACTTAATGTCTGTCACCCTCCACTAGAATTTAAGCTCCAAGAGGATTGGGACTTAATTTTGTTCACTTTTATATTCCCAGCATCCAGAACAGTCCTTGGCACTATAGGCAGTCAATAAATGTTTGTGAGTGAATGAATACTAGGAAATCATAGGATGCTATGGAAATATCTGACCCAGACTTGACACACCATGGAAACCTTCTTAGAAGAGAGCATATTTTATGTTAGCCTTGAAGGATAAGTAGAAGATGTCAGGCTGTAGTTGGATGATAAGAGTGAGTGTGTGAATGTGTGTGCAAAAGCCTGGATGCAAATGAGAGCATAATGGCTTAAGGATCTGAGACAAGTTTTTACATTGCTGTGACAAAAATGAATGAAGTGAGACAGAAATAAATCAATAAGAAGAGTTTGAAACTGTGGAAAATTGGGGTCCTCATATTATTTAAAGTCATAGGAATGCTGGGTTAGTGTTACCAGATCTTCTGATTTTTTTTAAAGAGAAACTGGATTTTGAAAGATTGGCTTAAATATATAAAAATGCTACAGAAACCAAACAAAACTTGCATATATTATGTGGAACTCCTGATAATTCCCTTTCAGCCTCCACAATAAGATATAGACTTAGTCTTCCTTAAGCTCTCCTCTAGCCCTGTTTGAAACTTTATCTTTAATTATTTCTGTGCCTAAATCCAATCCTTTGACTTATACATTGTCTTTCAAACTCAACACATGTCTTCCTACCTGTACAGTTTTGCATAGGTGAGTCTTTGGAATTCCCAATTTTTTCCCCTTTCTATCTGAATCATGTTTCCTTTAAGGAACCATATGGTCCCTTGTCTCACTAAGCTCAGTATGGATCAGTTGCTATCCTCTACTTGGAAGTCACGCCTCCCTGCAAAGGGGTTGTGTTGGGATATGCATCTCACAAGGGCCACCTAGACAGCCAGCTGTAACTCTTCTCCATGCTGGGTTTATAATTCATCTGTGCAGCTTATAATTCAGATTTGAAACAATTAATTCCATCTTTTGTTACTGATTTTTCTTTGCAAGATTGATTAAAAATTATATATCCTATATAATAAAAGCCTAATATGCAAATTGACCGAACTGCAGAATGACTGGGGGAACAACCAGTCGCTATGATGCACACTGACCATCAGGGGGCAGATGCTTAATGCAGGAGCTGCCCTCTAGTGGTAAGTGCGCTCCCACAGGGGGAGTGCCACTCAGCCAGAAGCCGGGCTCACGGCTGGTGAGTGCAGCGGCGGTGGTGGGAGCCCCTCCCGCCTCCGTGGCAGTGCTAAGGAGCAGCAAGCAGGCAGGCGGTAAGGAGCAAGGGCTCCCAGACTGCGAGAGAGATGTCCACCTGCCAGCTTAGGAGGCAGACAGCCCCCAAGGGTCCCAGACTGTGAGAGGGCACAGGCCAGGGTGAGGGACATTCCCACCCCCCTCCAGTGCACAAATTTCATGCACCAGGCCTCTAGTATTTACATAAAGGAACAATAAGTCTTATTGTTCCTTGTTTTCCTGGTTTAACAGCTTATCCAGTCTGTTTTCAGTAAACTATGAACCAAGGGCCAAATCTACCCAGTCACTTATTTTTGTACACCCTGAGAGCTAAGAATGATCACTACATTTTTAAATAGTTGGGACATTGAAGGAATAATATTTTGTGACACATGAAAATTTTATGAAATTCAAATTTCAGTGTGCATAAATAAATTATATTGGAATTTAGTCATACTCATCTGCTTATGTGCTGCCTTTGACTGCTCTACAGTAGCAAAGCTAAGTAGTTGCAAAAGATACAGTATGGCCTCTGATGCCTAACATATTTACTATCTGGCCCTTTATAGAAATTTAGACCCAGAGAAAAAATTACTAGACTGTGGGATTCCAAGGATCAGTACAATGAAGGGGTTGGAAAGGAGGGTAAATAAACAGAGCTACAAACTTTTAGTTTATTTCCAAGGCATTTAAATAAATGTCTCTGTCATCACCAGTATACAGGGCAGGGCAAAAGTAGGTTTACAGTTGTTTGTATAGAAAATAGTACAATAATTAATAAATAATAATACAAGAATAAACTCTGTGTTTCACATACAACTGTAAAGCTACCTTTGCCCCATCCTGTATATAGAATAAAATATATTTATAGTACAAAGAAATAAGAATGGACATACTTTCAGAATAATGGGAATATTTTGAATTTAAGAAGATGAGGCCTTAAGTTAAACCTAACTGGTTTGGGTCCAGGGTCCAGTTTCTCTATCTGTGGGAAATTAGCCTCATTACTTAATCCTTTTAATCTTGGATTTTTTGATTTAAGGGATAGCATGAAAATTTTCAGGATTAATCCTTTCTAAGCATTATTTTAATTAACTAGAATACCCCATTTTCCCATGTTATCTCTATCTACCCAGCTCACACCCCCAGATCTCACCCTATGTAGAAATGCTTCCTATATTCTGGCACTTATTGTTCATCACCTTCATTTATGCATTTCAAGTACCAAATTAATTCTAATATCCTTGAAAGTAGAGACTATAATTTATAAATTTTCACTGTTTTAGCACCTAATGTGATACCAAGAGTATAGTTAGTGCTTTTATCCTATATATGATTAATCCCCTTGATTGAGTGTTCTCTGGGCTCTCAACACTGTCTCTTCTCTTTATCTGTAGAAACTACTAGGATTGAAAACCAAATAAAATCATCAGTCTTTTCTACTTACCAGAAATAAGTGGCCCCATTCCAGGGTAGTCCAGTGTTGGCAACACAAACATGGCAGAATGCCTCCTTATATCTCTTTCTATATAATTCATTTTTCTCACATAATATAATAGAGATTGCAAGTTCAGGAGCAGTTTGTATATCAACCATGTGGCACAAAGGTAGTAAGGTCCCTATCAAAATGGATGACTGGGTTAATAAAGCCTGTGATCATCCAGAATTAATATTGAGAGGAAAATTAATATTGTAGTTGAAATATATAGTTTGCTGGCTTAGGAAAAAATGGGCCATGATGGCTCTTTAAAAATAACATTTAAATAATTACAGGATTCAGCTGCTTAAGCTTTAATTGGGCAGAGGACCAAAGAGCCCTCAGGACTCCCATGGAGCATTCTTTCTTTCTCTCTGCTGGAGCTAACCCTTCAAGTAATTAAAAAATAATTTCAGAGGAGCCACACATGTAGACAATCAGGCCCAATATAGGAAACACCTGTTTTTACTTCAATTCTGGCCTGCTTACTAATAGGGCATATTTGTCTTGGGACATTGTGTTTGCTTGTGTAATTGTGCATAGCACATTTTCAGATTTTACCACAGATGGATCCTGAAAGCAGTTCTGAGTGAGTGTGTCTGGGTAAGCAAGACACAAAAAGCCTTCCTCACCTTCTGTACAAACAGATGTAAGCAGAATGAGGCCTTGCCCTACTCTCCACCTACACTACGCAGGGCAAACAGGAAGCAGTTAGTGAACAGCTTTGGTCTTTCCAAACTTAGCAACCAGGTTTCTTTTATTTGATTAACAATTCCAGACCCATCCAACCAAAAGGGATAGAAAATATACAGGTCAGCAGCTGGACAATAAAAGTGCTTACAGGTAGCCCTCATGTCACAGAAGTAGAAGAGGCTCTGATCCAGTGGGAGGATTTACTTCAAGTTTCAATATTGTGCATAATAGCTGCGCTTACAGGTAGCCCTCATGTCACAGAAGCTCTGATCCAGTGGATTTACTTCAAGTTTCAATATTGTGCATAATAGCTGCACCTTGACAAGTGTTTTCATGACCAAGCTCAGGGATATTCTGAGTGTCAACAAAGAATGGGACGAGTTGCTTGAGGACATGGAGTACACAGAGACAAAGAGGAAAGTTTCAAGGAGAACATGATTAGAGGAGAAATAAAACTCAAATCGGCAGAACCAGGTCAGAAAGAAAAGTTGAATTCAATATCTTTGTTTCTATATGTGAGTGGAAATGAAGTGGAGAAGAGAGGCAGTGGAATAGAAAATGTCATGCATGCATAAAGTAGCTGCGTATTTATGGCAAAAACATTTTTAGGCTTGAATATCTCATATTTCCTTTAACTTTATACTTTGCTTTGAGTAGACAGAAATATATAAAAATATTAACTATATTCATGAGTTCTACATAAACTATATGTCCTTAAACAAAAATTGTTAGGAATTTTACTAGAGGCCTGGTGCATGAATTTGTGCATGGGTGGGGTCCCTCAGCGAGGCTGGTGATCGGGGCTGCTCGGGGCCATCTCGCCCAGTCCCGATTGGGGCCAATTGGGTTCGGCCAGCCGAGGAGAGGGACTGCAAGAGGTTGGCTGGCCTGGGGGAGGGACTGTGGGAGGTTGGCTATGAGAGTGAACTGACCACCAGGGGGCAGCTCCTGCATTAAGCGTCTTCCCCCTGGTGGTCAATGCGCGTCATAGTGACCGGTCAACCGGTCGACTGGTCGTAACAATCGCTTAGGCTTTTACATATATAGATAATTCATATAATGTGAAATTCACCCATTTAAAGTGTACAGTTCAGTGAGGCCTTTTTCATATATTTCCAGCATTGTACAACTACCACCACTACCTATATTTAGAACACTCGATCAATCCCCCAGCCCCCAAAAAATTCATGCTCATTAGTAATCAATCACTCTCCATCCCTCCCCTGTCCAGCCTCCACTAATCTGCTTACTGTCTCTATGGATTTGTCTATTGTGGACATTTCCAATAAGTGGAACCATACCATATGTGCCTATTGTGTCTAGTTTCATTCACTCAGTATGATGTTTTCAAGATTCCTCTATGTTGTAGCATATATCATCATTATTTCCTTCCTTTTATACCTGAATAGTATTCCATTATGTGGATATCTCACATTTTGTTTATTCATTCATTAGTTGATAGATATTTGCTTGTTTTCACTTTTTAGCCACTATGAATAATGTTATTATCTGTGTGCAAGTTTTTGTGTGGACATGCATTTTCAATTATCTTGGGTATATAGGGAATGGAATGCTGGATCATATGGTCACTAAATGTTTAATTTTCTGAGAAACTACCCAGAATTATTTTCCAAAGTGTCTGTCCCATTTCCCATTCCCTCCAAGAAAGAATGAGGTTCCAATTTCTCTACGTCCTGTCCTACACTTGTTATTGTCCATCTTTTTTTTACTATAGCCATCCTAAGGAAGTGATTCTGAGTGGCCCTCCCAATGTCCTAGTACAGGTGAAACAGGTCTGGTTCTTTCATCTGGTTTCACCGTGTGGTCCATATTTGGGGTTGCAGATTAAATGAATTAAACTAAGAATATACATTTTATCCTGATTTAGCACTGATTTTATCCTCCTAACTATCAGGAGGAGTCATGTTTTAATAATTTTCATGGACATAATGCATACATGCTTTTATTTGCAAAGTCAAATTTTGTGTTAAGTGCTGACGTACAAGTGATTAAGCCAATGCTCAGATTGAAGTAGATAAACATTCCATTTGCTGGGGCATGACCAACACTGACTATAACTGCTTACTGACCAAACAGAGCAGCACAGGTAGACGGCCCTAGTGATGCTGACCAGGCCTTTTCCTAATGGAGGCACAACACAGCACAGCATGAGGTATTGAAAAGGGCCCTGGCCTGGGAATCAAGGGCTCTGGATTTCAGTTCTGTGCTTGAACTGTACTCAATCCTGTTCCCTAGCATGGACTCTTTCCTACCTGGTTAGATATGTCTGCTGTTCGCTTACCGTAGTCTCCCTGTACTGACGCTGAGTGCACTTAAAAGGTTTCACATTATTGGTCCTTAATTGACTGCCTTTGGCCCTTATGTTGTAAGTCCTGGGAGGGAATCCTTTTTGCTTTGTCTACCATTTCACTCTCAGCATGTTAGCCCAGGACTTGACATAAAGAAGCTGGTTATTTAAAAAAATAGAGATCTTGTACAAGTCAGTGAACTACAAATTCAATTTAACATTAGTATAAATTATCATTTACCTAAATAGTATGTTTCTTTACAGATAAGTTTTCTTATCTGTAAAATATAAAGTGGGGATACTAGTAGTACCTACACCATTGTGTTATTATGAGGACTAAATTAAATATCAGTTAAGACATTTAACTTGGTGGTACACAGTAAACAATCAGTAAATATTTATCATCATTATTATTATTTTGATTCTCACTCCAAGGTAAAAATTAAAAGGGGTTGAATGAGCATCTCTTTAACATGCTTTCCATTGCCAATATTGTGATAATATGTTTGTTAGCATGATCATCTCTATCCATGGTGTTTAGGTAAATATCAGTTAAGACATTTAACTTGGTGGTACACAGTAAACAATCAGTAAATATTTATCATCATTATTATTATTTTGATTCTCACTCCAAGGTAAGAATTAAAAGGGGTTGAATGAGCATCTCTTTAACATGCTTTCCATTGCCAATATTGTGATAATATGTTTGTTAGCATGATCATCTCTATCCATGGTGTTTATGAATATTCCACTTCCAGGGCAGGTGGTATGGTGTCCTAGGTGGACAGTATATGTAAGAGCTTGGTAACAGTGGAAGTGCTCCATTTCATTCATGGAGACAAAATTACATTTGAAAACTGCTATTTTTCTCTAAGTCATTTGTAATTTGAAACTCAGCTTTATTTTTCTCTTATATGTTGAGGGTCCACAGTGAAGTATTAGGATGCGTCTAAAAAGAAAATGTCAAGTGTCCTTTTCAGTGAAACAAAACTCCATGGGTTGGTTGCTTTCTGGACCATTTCAAATTTCCAAAGTACAGTAACTTTCCAAGCACTTATAGGAAAAACACCAGTCCTTTCTGGTTTTGTAACTATACTCGGAAACTCCAAACTTGAATTTCTGATCTTAACCAGGAGTGAAACACAATATTAACTCCTGCTCTTTTGGAAGTATTTTCTTGAAAATAATAAACCTCCAGTTAGAGAAAATGGTTATTATTCAGATTCAGTTCATTCATAGTGATACTGATTTGTGTTAAAGGGCTATCCAAATGGCTCTCTTGGTAATATTTACATTAATGGAGCATTAATTAAACCTCAGGGGTAAATTTCATTACCCTCAATCTGTCTTAGTGTTTCTTCTTCCTCTTCCACCTCCCTACCAGAAACTAAATGTTCCATGCCTCTTCTTCTTTATCTTTCTTTGTGTTATCTTCTATGATCACTTGACTTTTGTTACTTCCATCTCTTATTCTTTTTCTGAACCTCTTCCCTCTTTAACCTTTCTATTTTAACATGAAGATTCAGAAAGTGATAGAGAAACTAGAGAAGAAAAAGTAGAATATGAGAAGAATCTGGAGGAGAATATAGAAGCAAAGATAGTTGTGATTGAAGAGAATAAAATGAAAGAGGGGACAGGCCACCAGAATACTTTGAAAAACATATATAATACATTTTCTGGGAAGAATAGGGCTAAAGGGTTTAAATAAAAAGTACCCAGACCAGATACTTTTACTGACATTAAAAAAGAACTGCAGCCCAGCTGGCATGGCTCAGTGGTTGAGCAGCGACCTATGACCAGGAGGTCACGGTTAGATTCCAGTCAGGGCACATGCCCATGTTGCAGGCTTCATCCCTAGTGTGGGGCGTGCAGCAAGCAGCCAATCAATGATTGTCTCTCATATTGATGTTTCTCTCTCTCTCTCTCCCTCTCCATTTCTCTCTGAAATCAATAAAAACATCTACATATATAAAAGGCTAATATGCAAAGCGCCCCCTCAGGAGTTTGACTGGGAGGCCAGGAGTTCGATTGCTTGCTATGATGTGCGTTGACTGCCAGGGGGCGGCGCAGAACATGGCGGGCGAACAGCAGGGGAGCGAGGGAAGGAGGAGGCAGGGAATCTCGCAGTGGTGGAGCTCGGGTGGCAAGGGAAGGAGGAGGCGATGGGGTGGGGAGGTGGGGAACCTGATGGCCCTGATCGCTGGCCAGGCTTAGGGACCCTATCTGTACACAAATTTCGTGCACTGGACCTCTAGTACTTTATAAAAAAAGAACTGCAGAAAATGTTCTGGTAAAATAAACATGCTATCTGACTTCTTAATAAACTTACTTCCTCTTTGAATAAATAATTATAGACAAAACAAAACATTTTTCTGAGTTGTTTCCCTTCCACTGTACTTGAGAGCTTTTGTTCAGCCAAAAATGGCAGTAAATACTGCCAAACAGTATTTACTGTTTCTGACGTATTTGCATAGGGTTTCAAATAAAGCGATATTATCTAAATGAATTCAAGAACCAGAGCCAATATAAATAAAAGATATTTCACTAAAAGTTCTAGGCTTCAAATAGTCCATTCTTACATGATAATGTCACTATACTTGAGATATCATAGCTAATTCCACTCAGGTCAAGGAACATTTAGTCAATACCACTGAGCAAGTCACATATTACAAGACTTTGAGCCATTTGCAGTTCAATGACTTAATACCCACAAATGAATGTTGGTTGGAATGAAAGAATGACAGAAAGAGGGAGCCTTTTTATTTTTTAAATTTCCTTGTTCAAATATTCCTCTAATTGTATAATGCAACACAATAGAAATCATCTATTCTAAAATGCAGTGCATAATCCTAACTTTATAGCTTAATGTA
This sequence comes from Myotis brandtii, assembly GCF_000412655.1. NCBI lineage: Eukaryota > Metazoa > Chordata > Mammalia > Chiroptera > Vespertilionidae > Myotis > Myotis brandtii. The sequence continues at coordinate 7,738,374 of NW_005363247.1, forward strand.
TACATTGTGAATACCTGTGTAGTCATTACATAGGTCAAGAAATGCAACATTGCCAGCTATAGATTTATAGGAATCTTGATATCTGCTAAAGTCTGAATGTTTGTTTTCCCCAATTCATGGTATTAATAGGTGGGCCTTTGAGAGGTGATTAGAGCATGAGAGCCCTCATGAATGGATTAGTATTCTTATGAAAGATCCCAATGAGCTCCCTAGCCCCCTTCTCCCATTTAAGGAAACAACCAGGAGGAAGGCCTCTACCCAACCATGCTGGCATCCTAGTCTCAGATTTCCAATCTCCAGAACTGAGAGAAATATATTTCTGTTGTTTAAAAGCTCTTCTGTCTGTGACATTATGTTACAGCCCAAAACCTATCAAAAATCCTGCCAGGAATTTCATTAGGATTGCATTGGATTTATAGATCAATATGGAGAACATAGCATATTTATATAAAGTTTTATAATGATCTACATAGAAGTCTGGAATATGGTTTGGCAGATTTATTTTTAGGTATTTGATCTTGTAAAGATTATCTCATACATTTAATAATTATATATGCAGAAGTCTTGGAATACTTTGATAGAGTTTTCCCTAGGTATTTGATATTTTATAATATTGTAAGTCTTCTGTTCAAATTTCACTCCTTTTATATTTTGTCATTTAGAATGAAAATTGATTTTTGTATATTGATTTTCTATCCTGCAAACTTGCCCAGCTGTCTTTTTAATTCTAATAATATAGCTGTAGATTAATTTATATCTTTGCTAGTAATGTACAAAACCATACATCTATAAGTAATAATTTCTATTTCTTTTTAATACTTACACACTTTTTTTCTTGCTTTATAACATTGACTAGGACTTCCAATGCAACATAAAATGGAAGTGTCGATGGCAGACATGGTATCGTCAAAGAGAAACTTTCAATATTTTTACCATTTAAGCATAATATATGTTATAGGTGTTTATAGATACTTTTTTTCCAGTTAAGGACATTTTTTTTCCTCAGTTTTGCTATGAGATTTTATTTTTTAATCATAATAGATATTGAATTTTGTCAAGATGTGAATGCTAAGGTGCTCATTCCTTCTAGACCAGTGGTTCTCAACCTATGGCCCACGACCCCTTTGGGGGTTGAACAACCCTTTCACAGTCGCCTAAATACATCCTGCATATCAGATATTTACATTATGATTCATAACAGTAGCAAAATTACAGTTATGAAGTAGCAATGAAAATAATTTTATGGTTGGGGGTCACCACAACATGAGGAACTGTATTAAAGGGTCACGGCATTAGGAAGGTTGAGAACCACTGTTCTAGACCTTTTTAGTGAACAGAGTTAGGAAATAGATACACTCACATATACATGAATCTATATCTATCCCTATATCCATTTGTGTGTGTGTGTGTGAGAGAGAGAGAGAGAGAGAGAGAGACTAGGAATTTATCACTGATACCCCCAATTTTCATCCAATACTACTGGGTTCATTCTAGCCTTCCTCCTTTCTTTATTTGCAATTCCTTTCTCCAACAAGAGAAACCCAGGTCTCACCTTCCAATCCTAGGATGCATATAAAATAGTTTTATAATTTCTAATCCATAACCCTGTGGAAAACAAATTTACTGCCCTGACTGGTGTGGTTCAGTTGGTTGGAATATCATCCTGTATACTGATAGGTGGTGGGTTCTATTCCTGGTCAGGGCATATATCCAGGTTGCAGGTTCGATCCCTGGTCTGGGGAGGCAACCAGTCAATGTTTCTCTCTCACATTGATGTTTCTTTCTCTCTCTCTTCCTCCCTCCCTGTCTCTTTTCCTCCCTCCATCCATCCCTCCGTCCCTCCCTCCCTCCCTCCCTTCCTTTAAAATAAATAAAAACATATCTTCTGGTAAGGATAAAAAACATTTACTAACTGGAGTCCTATATTTGTATATAGTTCCTTTTGTTCTTTAGTCTTAGAGTTACTGTGAAAACATTGTTTTATAAAGTTACTTATATTCCTTCTTCCCTTCACCCCCTCCCCCTTCAATGTGATTATGTTGCTGATTTGTATGACAGTTAGGTACATCTGTTATTATAGGTTGTCCCCCCAAAAAAGTATGCACACACTTTGAATAATTATAAAGGTAGTGTTTATTAAAATACATTTCATTTTAAAAATTGAGCTATCAGCTGTTAAAGTATGTATACATTTTTTGGGACACCCTGTATTTGTATTCCATTTGGGATTGCTTTCACATCATAGATGAATTTAATTTTTTTATTTTGAAATTAAGTTAAATTAATAACTATAAAACATTGTCATGGTTCTAAAAGTCAGAACTATACAGAAGGATACACTCAGAACAATATCATTCCTGTCATTTCTCTTTCCTATTTCAATTATTCCATTCTTTTTGTGCCATTCCCACCCACCCTTTGTAAGAAATCTATCTCATTATTTTCTGTTTTATCCTTCCTGTATTATTTTTGCATAGATGAACACATAAATGTATTTTATCTCATATCCCATTTCTCTTACCAGATAGCTTACCATAGATATTCTTTTACATTTAATGATATATTATGGAAAACACTCCACATCAGTTCATAAATATCGTCCTTATTTTTTATTACTGCTACATAGTACTCCATAATTTATATAGATATTTATAATGTCTCTAATACTTTGCAATACTAACAATACAACAATGAATGACTTTATATATCTGTATTTTTATATTGCTAGATGTGTAAGTTCCTAGAAGTGAAATTGCTTGGATAAAAGGTAAATGCATGCATCGCTTTGTTTAAAATTACCAAATTTTCCTAGAATAGCTGTACCAGTTTCCATTTGCATGGGCAGTGTAAGAAACTGCTTCCCACAGCCTTGTCAAAAGAGTGTGTTGTCATACATTTTAATAGTTTCTGATCTGATAGGATAGAAATGTTATTTCAGTGTTTTAATTTTTATTTATATAATTATGAGTAATTTTGAACATCTTTTTATATACTTAAGAACTACTTTCTATTTTTCTGTAAACTGTCTTTTATGTCTTTTTTCATTTACCTGTTGGTTTTTCACTCTTTTCTCTTCAAGTTTAAGAGTTCTTTGTACATTGCAAAATAGTCCTGGGATGTAGAGTACAGCATAAGAAATGTAGTCAATAACCTATATATATAAAAGCCTAAGTAACCGTTATGACTGAACAACCGGAATAACTGGTCAACCAGTTGCTATGACGCGCACTGACCACTAGGGAGCAGATGCTCAATATAGGACTATAAGAAATGTAGTCAATAACCTATATATATATAAAAGCCTAAGTAACCGTTACGGCTGAACAACCGGAATAACTGGTCGACCAGTTGCTATGACACGCACTGACCACTAGGGAGCAGATGCTCAATATAGGACCTGCCCCCTGGTGATCAGTGTGCTCAGACAGCCAACCTCCCACGGCCCCTCCCCCAGCCAGCTGGCCCCCATCGGCCCCTGGTGCCAAACCAGTTGTTTAAAAGCTCTTCTGTCTGTGACATTATGTTACAGCCCAAAACCTATCAAAAATCCTGCCAGGAATTTCATTAGGATTGCATTGGATTTATAGATCAATATGGAGAACATAGCATATTTATATAAAGTTTTATAATGATCTACATAGAAGTCTGGAATATGGTTTGGCAGATTTATTTTTAGGTATTTGATCTTGTAAAGATTATCTCATACATTTAATAATTATATATGCAGAAGTCTTGGAATACTTTGATAGAGTTTTCCCTAGGTATTTGATATTTTATAATATTGTAAGTCTTCTGTTCAAATTTCACTCCTTTTATATTTTGTCATTTAGAATGAAAATTGATTTTTGTATATTGATTTTCTATCCTGCAAACTTGCCCAGCTGTCTTTTTAATTCTAATAATATAGCTGTAGATTAATTTATATCTTTGCTAGTAATGTACAAAACCATACATCTATAAGTAATAATTTCTATTTCTTTTTAATACTTACACACTTTTTTTCTTGCTTTATAACATTGACTAGGACTTCCAATGCAACATAAAATGGAAGTGTCGATGGCAGACATGGTATCGTCAAAGAGAAACTTTCAATATTTTTACCATTTAAGCATAATATATGTTATAGGTGTTTATAGATACTTTTTTTCCAGTTAAGGACATTTTTTTTCCTCAGTTTTGCTATGAGATTTTATTTTTTAATCATAATAGATATTGAATTTTGTCAAGATGTGAATGCTAAGGTGCTCATTCCTTCTAGACCAGTGGTTCTCAACCTATGGCCCACGACCCCTTTGGGGGTTGAACAACCCTTTCACAGTCGCCTAAATACATCCTGCATATCAGATATTTACATTATGATTCATAACAGTAGCAAAATTACAGTTATGAAGTAGCAATGAAAATAATTTTATGGTTGGGGGTCACCACAACATGAGGAACTGTATTAAAGGGTCACGGCATTAGGAAGGTTGAGAACCACTGTTCTAGACCTTTTTAGTGAACAGAGTTAGGAAATAGATACACTCACATATACATGAATCTATATCTATCCCTATATCCATTTGTGTGTGTGTGTGTGAGAGAGAGAGAGAGAGAGAGAGAGACTAGGAATTTATCACTGATACCCCCAATTTTCATCCAATACTACTGGGTTCATTCTAGCCTTCCTCCTTTCTTTATTTGCAATTCCTTTCTCCAACAAGAGAAACCCAGGTCTCACCTTCCAATCCTAGGATGCATATAAAATAGTTTTATAATTTCTAATCCATAACCCTGTGGAAAACAAATTTACTGCCCTGACTGGTGTGGTTCAGTTGGTTGGAATATCATCCTGTATACTGATAGGTGGTGGGTTCTATTCCTGGTCAGGGCATATATCCAGGTTGCAGGTTCGATCCCTGGTCTGGGGAGGCAACCAGTCAATGTTTCTCTCTCACATTGATGTTTCTTTCTCTCTCTCTTCCTCCCTCCCTGTCTCTTTTCCTCCCTCCATCCATCCCTCCGTCCCTCCCTCCCTCCCTCCCTTCCTTTAAAATAAATAAAAACATATCTTCTGGTAAGGATAAAAAACATTTACTAACTGGAGTCCTATATTTGTATATAGTTCCTTTTGTTCTTTAGTCTTAGAGTTACTGTGAAAACATTGTTTTATAAAGTTACTTATATTCCTTCTTCCCTTCACCCCCTCCCCCTTCAATGTGATTATGTTGCTGATTTGTATGACAGTTAGGTACATCTGTTATTATAGGTTGTCCCCCCAAAAAAGTATGCACACACTTTGAATAATTATAAAGGTAGTGTTTATTAAAATACATTTCATTTTAAAAATTGAGCTATCAGCTGTTAAAGTATGTATACATTTTTTGGGACACCCTGTATTTGTATTCCATTTGGGATTGCTTTCACATCATAGATGAATTTAATTTTTTTATTTTGAAATTAAGTTAAATTAATAACTATAAAACATTGTCATGGTTCTAAAAGTCAGAACTATACAGAAGGATACACTCAGAACAATATCATTCCTGTCATTTCTCTTTCCTATTTCAATTATTCCATTCTTTTTGTGCCATTCCCACCCACCCTTTGTAAGAAATCTATCTCATTATTTTCTGTTTTATCCTTCCTGTATTATTTTTGCATAGATGAACACATAAATGTATTTTATCTCATATCCCATTTCTCTTACCAGATAGCTTACCATAGATATTCTTTTACATTTAATGATATATTATGGAAAACACTCCACATCAGTTCATAAATATCGTCCTTATTTTTTATTACTGCTACATAGTACTCCATAATTTATATAGATATTTATAATGTCTCTAATACTTTGCAATACTAACAATACAACAATGAATGACTTTATATATCTGTATTTTTATATTGCTAGATGTGTAAGTTCCTAGAAGTGAAATTGCTTGGATAAAAGGTAAATGCATGCATCGCTTTGTTTAAAATTACCAAATTTTCCTAGAATAGCTGTACCAGTTTCCATTTGCATGGGCAGTGTAAGAAACTGCTTCCCACAGCCTTGTCAAAAGAGTGTGTTGTCATACATTTTAATAGTTTCTGATCTGATAGGATAGAAATGTTATTTCAGTGTTTTAATTTTTATTTATATAATTATGAGTAATTTTGAACATCTTTTTATATACTTAAGAACTACTTTCTATTTTTCTGTAAACTGTCTTTTATGTCTTTTTTCATTTACCTGTTGGTTTTTCACTCTTTTCCCTTCAAGTTTAAGAGTTCTTTGTACATTGCAAAATAGTCCTGGGATGTAGAGTACAGTATAAGAAATGTAGTCAATAACCTATATATATATAAAAGCCTAAGTAACCGTTATGACTGAACAACCGGAATAACTGGTCAACCAGTTGCTATGACGCGCACTGACCACTAGGGAGCAGATGCTCAATATAGGACCTGCCCCCTGGTGATCAGTGTGCTCAGACAGCCAACCTCCCACGGCCCCTCCCCCAGCCAGCTGGCCCCCATCGGCCCCTGGTGCCAAACCAGTCATAGAGACCTGCTTCTGGGTCAGGGTTTTGTACATAACAGAGCATTCCCTCTCTGCCATCTATTGAAAGTCAGCCCTGGACACAAGAGTTGTCTAGCTCCCATCCTCTCCCTTCCCTGGGGGCTGCCCACCCATCATGGTGGTGGCTTGGTGGCAAGGGAAAGAGGAGGGATGGAGGCCGGGAACCGCATAGCGGCAGGGCATCTGGCGTCCATTCCTTCCATGCCTGTCCTGGCGATCATTGCCTCATCTCCCGACCCCGCTGGGGCCTTCGGGCCCGGGCTGGAATGGGGAACCGGGGGTGAGTGGCGGCGGATGTGGCCCCTTTCCCAGGGTGGCCAAGGGCCGGCTCCCTCTTGGGGGCCTGCCAGGCAACCTCCTGCAGTCCTTCCCCAGGTCAGCAAACCTCCCACAGTCACTCCCCACCATGCTCCCATGCACAAATTCGTGCACCAGGCCTCTAGTATTGTAATAACTAATTACAGTGCCAGATGGATACTTAATATTGGGGGCACCACTTTGTAAAGTATACGATTGCCTAAGCTCTATGCTATATACCTGAAACTAATACAAAATAATATTGAATGTAAACTGTAATTGAAAAATAAAATTAAGAGTTTTTTTAATACATTAGGTATGTTAGTCATTGATTTGTGATATATGTTGAAAATATTTTCTTCCAGTAAATCAGTTCTCTTTTTACTTCTATTATGATATGCTTTTGCTACACACAAATATTTGTTGTTGTTATTTTTATCGAATTTATGAATCACTTATTTTATATCCTCTGGATTTTAAGATATAGTTAGAAAGACTTCTTGTACAATGAAATTAAAAATAAATTTACTCATGTTTTTCTTTTAGTATTTTTACAGTTTTATTTTTTTACTTTTAAGTTCCTAATCTTTTTGGAGTTCATTCTTTTTTTTTTAATTTGTTTTTTTTTTTGAGGGGGGGGAAGGGGGGGGGGATAGAGAGTTAGAAACATCAATGAGAGAGAAACATTGATCAGCTGCCTCCTGCACACCCCCTACTGGGGATGTGCCCACAACCAAGGCACATGACTGGAATCGAACCTGGGACCCTTCAGTCCGCAGGCTGACGCTCTATCCACTGAGCCAAACCGGTTAGGGCTGGAGTTCATTCTTGATCTAATTTTATATTTTTCCAAATAGAGAGTTACTTTTCTCAGCACTATTTATTTATAAGTCCATATTTCTAAATGCCATGTGGTATCCCTGATTGGATCCTGGGACAGAAAAAACTCCATGTCCTCTTTGGTGAAATGTGGATATTATCTCTTTCAAAATACTGATGGGCAACTTAAATAATGTAACTTACACACTATGGTGGACTCTTAATAAATGCTAGCTTTTTTCCTATTAAACAATCACTCTCTGATGGCTTAGTGTATCTAGATGAAATGTGCATGCACTTGTCTAGCACAGTAGTTCTCAAATAGTTATGTCCATAAGAATCACTTGGGATGCTGGCTAAAATGCAGATGACTTGGTCCTTTCCTTTAGACATTCTAATGCAATGGGTCTGGTGTGGCTCAGGAATCTGCATTATACCCAGGTCCATGTGTCATTTTGAGACCAAACCAAGAAAGCATTAGCCTAATGGGTATGCCTACCTTATTCAACCCCATGAAATGACTAAAAATATGCAAAGATTTATAACCCAGCTAGGGTCGTAAATCACTCTTTTCATAAAATTATTTTACATCAGTTACAGAGCAATATGTCTGACAAAAATACTGAAGATTTCAAAAGAAAAAGTGTAATTGGAGTTGATTTTAATTTATTTGAAATAGGACATTTTTGAGACAGATCATGAAAACATTTAGGAATGAGGATGCAAAGGGTGCAGTTGTGTTTGTATGTTTAGTGACCCTGGGGTATGTGAGTATGCTGCCCACACTGAAATACCCTCTTCTAGAATCTGACAACATGGAGAAGAAAGATAGAAAGATGCATCTTTTTATTGGGCATCTTTAGAAAGGCTAATTAGAAAAAAATAAAAGATAAAAGGGATCTCTTGTAGATGAGGTATCTTTTTGTGTTCCAGTTAAACTAAAAATAATATGTGCTTGATTTACACATGAACCTAAATTTTATGCCTAAATTAATGGGTGAGCTATTAGAGTTACTTAAATTCTCTCCCCAGCTACTGACACCAATAAGTAGACTGATGCTACAAGCACATTTACTGTTTAGAACCCATTACAGAAGAATGCTGTCTCTCTGTCCCTTACGCCAATACTGAGATAAGCAGCAGGTGACAGGGAGACCATAGCTGATTCATTCACGAGTATTGTGTATAAAAGTAATTTTTGTGGCAGCTCAACCACTGAGTGATTTAAAATTTCTAAATAGATGCTAAAGTACATCAGCATGACTAAATGTACTCCCACAAAACCAAGTGTTTGTTCTCAGTATTACTGTAGCCTGTACAACTCTAATTTGAGAGTCTGGATGTTCAAAAACACCTGTCACAATGCATTGAACATGATTATGTTTTGTGTGGTGGGATTGTGTGTGGCAATGATGCTCAGCCTCGTAACTGAACAGTAAACTATGAGATGGTCTCCTTCCTCCAATAAGGATTCAACTGCCAAGGCGATGTTTCCTTCTATTATCAAGGAACTATTTAAAGATTAAAAACCAACTTTGCACATTTACAAAGCTTGGTCATTTTATTCCAGTTGGATGATTTCTCAAGTAGTTGAGTTTGAGGAATCAAATTTGTATTTGAGATGAGAACTTCCCTTGTCGCATTTTAATAGGAAAAATAGAATGTGTTGAAAACAACTGTCAAGGATACTATACAAATAATACACATGCATGTATATACATATATACAAATGATTTATATTAGATACGGTTCTGTAGTTTGACGGTGACATGCAGTCTTTTTAAAAATATCTCTGTAAAGGAATACCCCTCACATAATAGAAGGGGAGAAGAGAGCAAATAGATATATGTATATTATGTTTATAGAAATTTTCCAAGGAAAATATATGCTTAAGGGATTTTAAAATTATTTAAATATGGTGTGAATTAAAATGTAAAGCATGAGCATCATTTTTTATGAATATATGTTACATCTACCTTATTCTATTTCATTACATCCAAGTCTATATCATTATATCTCGGACTTCTTCAGCAAGGCCTTCTTTGACAGAACCCAACATGCCATGCCATGCCATGCCTACCACCCCATTTCCAGCTTCCCAAAAGAAAAAAAATAGGTGGAGACAAGGAGATGTGATTGTACAATCAAATGCATACTCACAGAGTAAAGATAGAAGAAGAGGAGGAGAGGGAGGGAGAGGAAGACAGAAAGAAGGCACCTAGACGTTAGAAACGGTAGAATGGATGATTCCAATTGAGACCACATGACGTAGACACAAAATCTAGTCATTACAGAAGTTGCGGGCCATGGGCCGAAAATATTGTTGATGAGCATATGCATCACCATACACTGTAGCATTAACCAAACTCCCACAACAAACAAACAGATAATAATGTAGTTAAAATATTAGTAAATTAGAATGTAAAGGCAAAACATAACAATATCTAGTATCTATTTTAAGACAACCACCACTGGTGCTATATCATGACTAGTGTTCTGGCATTTAAATTATATGTATGCAAGAAATATTCAAACTCAGCCACATTTTATAGCATAGTGTATCAGTTGGTCTTCATAGCAGAATACTGAATTTAAGTCCTCAGCATGCTCCATATATGTGATAATTTATTTGGAAAATATGAAATTCAAGTAACTCTAATAGCTCACCCATTAATTTAGTCATACATATCTTTAAGTCCTATGTGAAAATAAAAGTGTATGGATTTGCACATCTCTTACATGTAAGAACTGAGAAGGGACTTGGGTTTTTTGAGAGTTGTGAAGTATATTTAGTAGCCCACTTATGGCCTCACAGCTTAATTTGAGAGTCATTGGTTACATAGCCAAAGGCAAAATGTATAACTGACATTAAAAATAGCCATAAATTAGTGTATGCAGATATTGTGAGTCCTTTGACCAGATAGTTCACACTGTGAAGAGCTTAATCGGATTTGGTACTCAGTGTCACGGCTTAGGCTGACTTCAGGGCCTCTTTGCACAGAAACACGTTATGAAGTTGAGAAGGGCTTTGAGGTCATGGAGAGAGGACATTCTTTCCAATAACCCCACAGCTGGATTAGACAGACTCTTGGGTATTTGTAATTGTGTTAGGCTTGAGCTCTAAGTGGCTTGATTGGTGTCACAAGCCAGATTGAAGACAGGTCAAATTTGCATACTGCTGGCATTTCTAAAGATTGAATCAGTAACTCCTAGAGTCATTTTTCTCAGATAGCAGCTGACAGAGAATAAAATATTTTCCAGAATATTTACCATTAAATATACACTGAAACCATACCTCACCTTGAACCTGTGTCCCCCATAATATCCCAGATTTCCTCAGTCTCCAGCCAAAATTCTTTCCCATTTTCATCAAATTATAATGAAAGAAATAATTTTGCTTTACGTAGCTGAACAAAGACCTCAAGTATGGTCAGAAGGGGTAGTATAACATGATTTGAGGTGTCTGCCATGTCAATATGAAAATGCCTGCTCTTCACAGACTGGATAATTTAGCATTGTCACAAACACTGAAATCTTATTAATTTGGAAAAGGGATTTGCTACACAACGTCTGTTTCTAATTAATTCTTGACACATACCAAATTTTAGAGCTGGCTTGATTGAGATCAGGGAAACGCCTTAAGTTATCCTTTCAAATTGAATGTGTGTGTGTGTGTGTGTGTGTGTGTGTGTGTAATTTTCTTTTGTATATTGGAATAGTTGTATTTAAATTTAGCTTATTTTTTTTCCTGCTATTTCTCAGAAGTTCAGCTAAAGACACATTAAACCTCATACCACCCTTATTCTGGACAACTATCCACAGCTATTATTTTAAAGTTATCTACAACACCTTCCAACCTCTAGCTTTCACTGTCTTCTCTAATGGAAAATAAAATCCTTTGCTTCACTGATATGTACTATGAATTTCTTGAGATTCTGATTCAGGCAGGAAAATGTCCTTAACTCTTCCCCTGAGCCTTAGGAATATATTTGGTGCAGCAATGAAACACTCCCAGCTCCTCTCCTCAAATTGGGGTCTGCCACTCATGTGCTCTTTGAAATGGAAATAAAGAGCTGTCAGCAGACATGAGTACAGTTTCTATGAGTTCCAATTGTGGAACTGCCTGCAAATCTATTACTACAACCAGATCCAATCTGGAAGGATAGTAAATTGTCTCAAATCCTCCTTCCTCTGTTTATGGAAAACATCTTTAATCCGTCACAGCACTCTTTCCAATGTAGCTCTATGGAGACAGGGATTGATTGATTGGTTGATTGGTTCATTGATTTTGCTTTTCTCTGTGTTGTGGATCCCAGGATAGTAGCCATCCTATAAATAATTGTTCAATAAATGACTGAAGTGCAGCTTTAGAATCCTATGCAACACACAATACTATTCAGGCAATCAAAATGAAATCAATTTGCCATCCTTGGATTCTGGATTCTTGCATCCTGATTTCATTGGGAGGCTGCCAAGACACATATTATAAAATCAGCAAATTATTAGCTCACAAAGTGGGACCAGTATTGCTTCCAGCTCTGATCCTCCCCACATTGTGGCTCTAGGGCTGACTTGTTCTAAGGGAAATTCTGAGATTGGTGACTATAACATAAGATGGTGTGGTACAAATCTAAACAATGCAACTGTGGTCACTCTGTTAGATTCCTAGAACTGCCTTAACAAATTACCACCAGCTTCCTATTGCTTTAAAACAATAGAAATTTATACTGTCTCATTTCTGAGATCAAGTTATCTGCAATACCACAATCACTCTGGCGGCTCTAGGAGAGAATGCTTCCTTGCTTCTTCCAGCTTCCGGAGGCCCCAGGTGTTCCTTGGCTTGTGGCAGCATCACTCCAATCTCTGTTTCTAACATCACATGACCTCCTTTCCTGTGTGTGTCTTTGAATCCAAGTCTTTGTCTTCTTGCTCTTTTACAGACACCAGTCATTGAATATAGGGCCCACTCTAAACCAATAAGACTTCATTCTAACTTCATTATATCTACAAAGATCCTATTTCCAAATAAGATCACATTCACAGGTACCTGGGGTGAGGATTAGAATTAACTTTTTGGAAAACACAATTTAACCCACTTCATTCATTGTCTACATGGAGCTTACAATTGAAAGTGAAGATACAGATAAATAAACAGAGAATTACAACTAAGTGATACTTGTGTTTTCATAGGGGAAGTAGAGGATGCTGTGAGAATGACTAAAAGGAGCACCTAGCCAGGTTGCCAAAGGGGCTCAGAATTGCACTCAACAGCATATAACAGAAATCTGACAACAGTGACCTAATTAGAGATGTATTCATATTACATAACAAGAAATTGGAGGTAGGTAGTTCACATCTGGTCCAGCTGTTCCAGGAAGTCATTGAGAATATCGTCTCCTTCTGATTTCCTTCTCCTCCAGTGTGGCTCTTGTTCTCACGGCCATAAAAATGTCTGCTTCAGTGCTGGACATCAGATATGCACTGCAGGTAAAAAATGGAGAAGGAAAAGAGGCACATGTCTGACCCTTTACATCATGCAGACCCCACCTGGTAGACTTCGAGTTATAGCTTATTGGCCAAGACTGAATCACTTAGCCATTCATAGTTTCAGAGAGACTAAGGGGGTGAGTATTAGTAACTGGGCCACACCAGTGTGTACACAATTGGAGTTCTGTTAGCAATGTAGAAGGGAGGGGGGAATTAGGTGGGCAACTAGCAGATTCCACCATAGAAACTGTCCCAGTGATAGTGATGCCAAAACTGAGACTCAAAAACTAAGTAAGCTCTGGCTGGTTTGGCTCAGTGGATGGAGCGTCAGCCTGCAGACTGAGGGGTCCTGGGTTCAATTACAGTCAGGGGCACGTGCCTGGGGTTGAGGGCTCGATCCCCAGTGGGAGGGCATGCGGGAGGCAGCCGATCAATGATTCTCTCCCATCATTGAAGTTTCTATCCCTCTCTCCCTTTCCCTTCCTCTCTGAAATCGATAAAAATATATTTTAAAAAACTAAGAGCCCTCTCAGTACAGAGGGCTAGGAAGGGTTTTCTAGACAGAGGGCAGAGTATTTTCATACAAATCTGGAGGTGAGAAAGAGCCAGGCAGGTCAAGATGAAAGCCTTTAAACATGTCTGCATTGCAACATGTGAGGCAGGACGTCACACTAAGAAGCTGGGGAGGAAGTTAGTGGTTGAACCCTAAAAGGTCCTGTAAGCCATATGTATCATTTAGGGCTTTGGATGTGATTAGAAACCAACTTTGTCTGTTTTAAGCAGAAAATGAAATGTTAAAATATTCTTGGTCAGTCACAGAATTTGTCAGACCTAAAGGACCAAAAAGGGCTGCACCGTCAGGAAGATCCAAATTATCAGGCAGAACTGATCAGTGAGGCTGCCATGGCCCCACAGCTGAGCACTGACCCTGCTCCACCCCAACTCCTGCCACCAAAACCCTGCTTCTGGGGGCCTGGGAATTCTCCCCTCCTGGAGCTTCCTTGGTATTAACAACTATCACCTCCCAACTCAAAGCCTGTGCAAGAGGTCTTGATGGGTGTGGCCTCTGTCATGTGCTTAAATTCTAGCTTGCAAGGAAGTCGGAATACTTGGCATTTTTGACTTCTGACATGAGAAGTAGCTCTTCCCATCATCAAAACTACCCCAAATATAGGAAGAAGCTTCAGGGCCATCAGAATGGCCAATCGACTCTGTGATACTAGGGAGTGCCTGAAAGAAAGGAAGAGATCATGGTCAGGAAGGGGGAACATAGGAATTTAAGAGGAGGAACAATCCTGTGTACAGCTAGGGTCTTGTTCTCAGGGAATGCCTTTGAATAAGGAGATAGTGTCCACACTGAGGCCAGAAACTAGGCTTTCTACATCATGCCAGACTGCCTTGTGGAATGAGACAAAACAACTATGATGTTTAGTCTTTCTGTGTCTGATTAAAAAACAACAACAACAAGGAAAACTGTTCTGTTGGGTGAGAAAAAGGGAGGGGAGGCAAGGCATCACTTGTTCTCTGCCCTTTGGCTGGTGCTGCTGGGCCCGAAGCAGCAGACATTTAGTCCACATGGCAGGACAGATGGGCAGCACCCCATCTCTGTCCCTGGCCCCAGAGCAAGCCATACATACGACTGGCCAGCGAAGAGTCTGTAGAGGGGACCCTGATCCCAGCCGGTGGGGAAAGGAAGCACCAGGACTGAGTAGCTGGGAACATAACCTGGGATCATGCCTCCCAGCTCTCTCTCTCCCTGTAGCATCTTCATCTGAAATGAATTAGTAAGGATTTGTTGCCATGGTACTTTCCTCCCTTCTTTCCTCCCTGAGGAACTCAAGGCTCCAAATCCCACTAAGATTAGACCCCAGCTCTAGTTGCAGGAAGACATAAAAAATGAAAATCTCTGGATATTCTCTTTTCCATCTCACACAAAAGCATGAGAAAGTAACCTGGACATTGACTTTTTGTCTGTTTTCAGGCCCAGCAGCATTTCCTGTTAACTAATAGGAGAATGCTGCAAACAGGTTCAAGGGGCTAAGTGGCCTGGAGTTGCTGGGTGGAGAAGTACCTGCACTGGTGGTCAGGGCGTTGCCCTTTGACCACACATTAGTCTGGCAAAACCACTTGGCCCATGTGTGATAAGCAGGGAGCCTGGAAGCCTCCATGCCCTCCAGTGAAGGGATGTGGACTGGCAAAATTTGGGTGAAATATGGCTGCTGCCAAGGAGATTGTGATTCAGGGGCATGTGCCTAGGACTACTACCCCAAGAGTAGGGAGCCTCCCACCTTCTTGAAGGGTCGGATGGAACCAGCTATAGTTCAAGAGCCACCAGTGCAGGGAGAGAACAGATCAGGCACATAACAGCAGAGGAGTGAGAACCCAGTGGACAGTGAATGGATCTAAGATGCCAGCCCCTGTTATAGTGACACAGTGAGTTTCCTGTCATATACCAGAGCTCCATTTCTTCATCTTGGGCAGGAAAAGGGAGCCAGAATAAAAATAAAATGGGCCTTCTTTATTCACTATTAAACATTAAGAAAAGAGACCATTTAAACTAGAAGAAATGGAAGTACCATTGTTGTCAAGTCTTTTCCTGGAAAATCAATTAGCCACAGACAGTTAAAAAGCTGCTTGGGTGGGTGGGGGGTGAGGGGATGCTGTACATTTGAGGTTAGTGTGAGTAAATTTAAGATGCAACTACATTTTTCATTAAAATTTAATTTTGTTGATTTGTTTCATGCCTAGGGCTTTTTTCCTTTTTAGCTGGCACCAAATTTGTTTTTCCCCACATTTATGTGAGTTTGTGTGAATTCATTGTTCCTTTAAGACATTAACTTGAAAAAAGTGTCATGGTTATATGATGCCACGTTGACCATTTATCATCACTTCCAGCAACACTTTTAAAGAGATGCTAGACATAATCCAGGAAGATATTTTATCCAGAGCCATGGTCAGGAATTCCTAAAGCCAGGACAGAACAGTATCACTCTTTGCTTCCTCATTCCTTGTTCTTCCCTATTGCACCCAAACACTTGACATATTTTTTAATGGAAGCTTCAAGGAAAATTTTAAACACATTTCAAAAACATCAGTTCCTTAGCTAGCCCCTTCTCTATACTTAGCCTGAATGACTACTCATGTGGGTATCCCTTGAGACAGTCATATTCATGGCAAGTTAATCCAATTTCTAATAGACAGGAAGATAATTATGCAGTATGAGTCTTTTTTTCTCTCTCTCATTCTTTTAAACACACATGCATGTGCGCACGCGCACACACACACACACATGCACACATACTGTACTAACACATTCTCCATATACACTTCATAGTTATCTCAAAATAAGCTCTTGTCTTAATGTAGAAAGAAACATTTTCAATGTCAGTCATGATGTAGACAGCTAAAAAAAAGTCTATTCTCAGGGTCCTTTAATTGAGTCTGAGGATCCCAACTAGACATCAATTCTCTATTTCCTTCACAGTTGTTGATCTAGTAACTGGTAGATCAATGTGTCAAAAGAAAGTTTTCACAGTCTTTGGAAACTCAAAAGACTGCTTTTTTATGTTTCATAAGGCACACATGCACAAAGTCTACTGATAATTTGCAGGACCTCTTTAAGTAGGTTACTGATTTTATCAATTTAATGAGATGTTTGTAGTTTACATCAGGTGATATATATATTTTGGAAAGATAAAAATACATACACACAAACATACACAATTTAAGGCTCTCAACTCTGCTCTGTGTGTGTATGGCCTATTCATTTCTTCTTTTTACTTTCCTAATTGGTTCATCAGCCTAGGCCAGTGGTCGGCAAACTGCGGCTTGCGAGCCACATGCGACTCTTTGGCCCCTTGAGTGTGGCTCTTCCACAAAATACCGACTTCTGCGCATGGGCCACGAAGTTTCAATCCCTAAAGGACCAAAAAGGGCTGCACCGTCAGGAAGATCCAAATTATCAGGCAGAACTGATCAGTGAGGCTGCCATGGCCCCACAGCTGAGCACTGACCCTGCTCCACCCCAACTCCTGCCACCAAAACCCTGCTTCTGGGGGCCTGGGAATTCTCCCCTCCTGGAGCTTCCTTGGTATTAACAACTATCACCTCCCAACTCAAAGCCTGTGCAAGAGGTCTTGATGGGTGTGGCCTCTGTCATGTGCTTAAATTCTAGCTTGCAAGGAAGTCGGAATACTTGGCATTTTTGACTTCTGACATGAGAAGTAGCTCTTCCCATCATCAAAACTACCCCAAATATAGGAAGAAGCTTCAGGGCCATCAGAATGGCCAATCGACTCTGTGATACTAGGGAGTGCCTGAAAGAAAGGAAGAGATCATGGTCAGGAAGGGGGAACATAGGAATTTAAGAGGAGGAACAATCCTGTGTACAGCTAGGGTCTTGTTCTCAGGGAATGCCTTTGAATAAGGAGATAGTGTCCACACTGAGGCCAGAAACTAGGCTTTCTACATCATGCCAGACTGCCTTGTGGAATGAGACAAAACAACTATGATGTTTAGTCTTTCTGTGTCTGATTAAAAAACAACAACAACAAGGAAAACTGTTCTGTTGGGTGAGAAAAAGGGAGGGGAGGCAAGGCATCACTTGTTCTCTGCCCTTTGGCTGGTGCTGCTGGGCCCGAAGCAGCAGACATTTAGTCCACATGGCAGGACAGATGGGCAGCACCCCATCTCTGTCCCTGGCCCCAGAGCAAGCCATACATACGACTGGCCAGCGAAGAGTCTGTAGAGGGGACCCTGATCCCAGCCGGTGGGGAAAGGAAGCACCAGGACTGAGTAGCTGGGAACATAACCTGGGATCATGCCTCCCAGCTCTCTCTCTCCCTGTAGCATCTTCATCTGAAATGAATTAGTAAGGATTTGTTGCCATGGTACTTTCCTCCCTTCTTTCCTCCCTGAGGAACTCAAGGCTCCAAATCCCACTAAGATTAGACCCCAGCTCTAGTTGCAGGAAGACATAAAAAATGAAAATCTCTGGATATTCTCTTTTCCATCTCACACAAAAGCATGAGAAAGTAACCTGGACATTGACTTTTTGTCTGTTTTCAGGCCCAGCAGCATTTCCTGTTAACTAATAGGAGAATGCTGCAAACAGGTTCAAGGGGCTAAGTGGCCTGGAGTTGCTGGGTGGAGAAGTACCTGCACTGGTGGTCAGGGCGTTGCCCTTTGACCACACATTAGTCTGGCAAAACCACTTGGCCCATGTGTGATAAGCAGGGAGCCTGGAAGCCTCCATGCCCTCCAGTGAAGGGATGTGGACTGGCAAAATTTGGGTGAAATATGGCTGCTGCCAAGGAGATTGTGAATCAGGGGCATGTGCCTAGGACTACTACCCCTTCTTGAAGGGTCGGATGGAACCAGCTATAGTTCAAGAGCCACCAGTGCAGGGAGAGAACAGATCAGGCACATAACAGCAGAGGAGTGAGAACCCAGTGGACAGTGAATGGATCTAAGATGCCAGCCCCTGTTATAGTGACACAGTGAGTTTCCTGTCATATACCAGAGCTCCATTTCTTCATCTTGGGCAGGAAAAGGGAGCCAGAATAAAAATAAAATGGGCCTTCTTTATTCACTATTAAACATTAAGAAAAGAGACCATTTAAACTAGAAGAAATGGAAGTACCATTGTTGTCAAGTCTTTTCCTGGAAAATCAATTAGCCACAGACAGTTAAAAAGCTGCTTGGGTGGGTGGGGGGTGAGGGGATGCTGTACATTTGAGGTTAGTGTGAGTAAATTTAAGATGCAACTACATTTTTCATTAAAATTTAATTTTGTTGATTTGTTTCATGCCTAGGGCTTTTTTCCTTTTTAGCTGGCACCAAATTTGTTTTTCCCCACATTTATGTGAGTTTGTGTGAATTCATTGTTCCTTTAAGACATTAACTTGAAAAAAGTGTCATGGTTATATGATGCCACGTTGACCATTTATCATCACTTCCAGCAACACTTTTAAAGAGATGCTAGACATAATCCAGGAAGATATTTTATCCAGAGCCATGGTCAGGAATTCCTAAAGCCAGGACAGAACAGTATCACTCTTTGCTTCCTCATTCCTTGTTCTTCCCTATTGCACCCAAACACTTGACATATTTTTTAATGGAAGCTTGAAGGAAAATTTTAAACACATTTCAAAAACATCAGTTCCTTAGCTAGCCCCTTCTCTATACTTAGCCTGAATGACTACTCATGTGGGTATCCCTT
Organism: Myotis brandtii; assembly: GCF_000412655.1. Taxonomy (NCBI): domain Eukaryota; kingdom Metazoa; phylum Chordata; class Mammalia; order Chiroptera; family Vespertilionidae; genus Myotis; species Myotis brandtii. Next base: position 7,757,744 of record NW_005363247.1, read on the forward strand.
GAGACAGTCATATTCATGGCAAGTTAATCCAATTTCTAATAGACAGGAAGATAATTATGCAGTATGAGTCTTTTTTTCTCTCTCTCATTCTTTTAAACACACATGCATGTGCGCACGCGCACACACACACACACATGCACACATACTGTACTAACACATTCTCCATATACACTTCATAGTTATCTCAAAATAAGCTCTTGTCTTAATGTAGAAAGAAACATTTTCAATGTCAGTCATGATGTAGACAGCTAAAAAAAAGTCTATTCTCAGGGTCCTTTAATTGAGTCTGAGGATCCCAACTAGACATCAATTCTCTATTTCCTTCACAGTTGTTGATCTAGTAACTGGTAGATCAATGTGTCAAAAGAAAGTTTTCACAGTCTTTGGAAACTCAAAAGACTGCTTTTTTATGTTTCATAAGGCACACATGCACAAAGTCTACTGATAATTTGCAGGACCTCTTTAAGTAGGTTACTGATTTTATCAATTTAATGAGATGTTTGTAGTTTACATCAGGTGATATATATATTTTGGAAAGATAAAAATACATACACACAAACATACACAATTTAAGGCTCTCAACTCTGCTCTGTGTGTGTATGGCCTATTCATTTCTTCTTTTTACTTTCCTAATTGGTTCATCAGCCTAGGCCAGTGGTCGGCAAACTGCGGCTTGCGAGCCACATGCGGCTCTTTGGCCCCTTGAGTGTGGCTCTTCCACAAAATACCGACTTCTGCGCATGGGCCACGAAGTTTCAATCACACTGTACGTGCGCGCCCACACGTGGTATTTTGTGGAAGAGCCACACTCAAGGGGCCAAACAGCCGCATGTGGCTCGCAAGCCGCAGTTTGCCGACCACTGGCCTAGGTTAAGAAGTGCCTTTGTCAAGCCTTCTTAGAAAACAGTTCCTTCTGGGGGTAATTCAGCAACCACCTTCACAATTTGCTTTCACAGACATTATTATCAGCAATTACTCTTATAAAAATCACCTTTTGGATGCTTCGCATGTCCACATCCAGTGATGGTGTCCAGCATTCCTAGGTCGGTGGTACAGGCTACATATGGTCTCAGGGCAAGTCTTAGGCTCTTTTAAGAGATGTTAACACTGAACTCTGCATGTCCTTTTATTCCCAGTCATCATTATCCCATCATTTCTTTTGCAGCTAAGAATATTCATTTTCTCTCATCAATTTCATTCAATTTCATTCCATTTTATTCAATTTTATTTAGGTTGTAAGTGCCAGATTGAACATAATCAATGGTTCTAAAATGAGAACAGATGGCATCAGAGAGGATGAGAGAGTGGAAGGGTGGAAAGGCATGTTGATTTTCATCATGAAGCAAACCTTGTAAGAAGGTACCTTCAGACACAGAGGCTGGTGGTGATAACTAGGATAGAAGGCAGTGGGATCCAAAGAACTTGTGCTACGCAGACACAAACCAAATGTTCACTTATCCATTTTTTATGCTTCTGAATCTGCTTGTCTATTTAATTAAATTACCTATCAACTTAGCCACACTAATGGAACAGAGCTCCTTAAAAGTAAGTATGCATGGTGATGATTCTCTGGGAGAAAGTGGCCGAGAAGTTAGCCTTTGAAATGTATCTGATCATTGAAAGATTTACTGAGTAACTACCATTGGCCGGTCACTCTTACAAATTATGGAGGGAGGAGGAATACAATAAATTATAAGGGAAAATACAACTGAGGACAAAAGAACGAATAACAGTTTGCCAGGCAAAGAGGAAGGCAAGTGCACTCCTGGCAGCAGGAGTAGCACATGCAGCTCTTCCAAGGTGAGGGAAAGCAGAGCTCTGTGGAAGAAGGTGTGTGTGTGTGTGTGTGTGTGTGTGTGTGTGTGTGTGTGTGTGTGCGTGCGTGTGTGCGCGCGTGTGCAGGAGCGCACATAAAGGGAGTGACTTTATCAGAAGAGGCTAGAGAATTGAGAAGCCACCAGAACAAGCAGGAAATTCTAAGTCTTGTTACAGTGTTTGCATTTTATCCTAAGAGCTTTAGAAAGACATTAATGGTTTTAAGTGGGGAAAGGAACATGATCAGATTTGTAGGAAACAAAGTTCACTCTGACTACAGGATGGAGCATGGGTTGCAGGAAATTAAGGCTGGAGTTAGAACAATTAGGAAACTCATGGGGAGTCCCAGGCAGAGCAATCTGGTGGCTCAGACTGAGGCAGTGCAATGGAAATGGGAAGAAGGGAACTGAATATAGGAAGAAGGTATAGAGGAGTTCCAGTTGCGTTGTACAAACCTGTTTTAAAACATGATGAATAAGGAACATAGGGAAAGTCTGTTTGGAGTTGTTGGGGTTGGAAGAGCGAGGATTGATTCAATTCTGAGCACGTTGACTTTTTAGTGCCTGCTATATATCTAAGTTGATGTGTTTTGTAGGCCACTTTATCAGTGAATCTGGTACTCCAGCAAATAGGCCACACTGGAGATAGAGATATGGAAATCATTGGCATTTAATAAAAATGAAAGTTATCCCATGGATGAGGTCACCCAACAGAAGGAAGAGGATAGCCTGGGAATGAACTCTGAGCAACAGTTATGAGTCAGAAAAGTGCAGAAGATGACAACTTCATGAGGAAGACGAAGGAGTTGATAAAGGACAAGGAAGAAACCAGATGTTGTGGTGCCACAGAAACCAAGAACGTATTTTAGGAAGAACAGCGTGATCTACGCTGTCACATTTCACAGAGAAGTAATCAGTGACCTTTCCGTTTCAGTGAAATGGAACCGGCATAAACAAAATTAGAAGAGAGCAGATTAGAGAGGGTGGTAAGCAATGGAGAGAGTGGAATTAACTCTTTCAAGAATTTTGACCATGAAAGGGAAAAAAAGAATTAGGGCAATAGAGGAGGGCCAGATTTCAGACCACAAATAGCTACCCAAAGAACAAGGTTGTCACTGAACCTGAATTTGTTGGAGCTGATGGATACCTTTCATAGTCTTTTCTGGAGAGAGGTCCACAGCTAAATTGGCATGTGGAGAGAGAGCTCTCAACCAGAAAAAGGAAGAAGCGGTGAAGGGATGTTGGGGTCCTAAGCAGAAAAGGGCAAATAAACTTACATTTTGTTTTAGGGCTTGTTCGTTCTCTCTCTCTCTTTCTCTCTCTCTCTCTCTCTCT
>NW_005363247.1:7760960-7774839 GCF_000412655.1 Myotis brandtii
TCCTCTCCCTGCTCTTCTGTTCCTCTCCTATATATTTCATTTAAGGAGAGTCTTTAGCACAAAAGGAACTCCTCATCAGAAATAATCACCAATAGTCACTAACCGTAGCACTGTCCTATCTTCACAGTCTTGATATTTGTCACATTCTGCACAAATGCTTCTCTATTTGCTTAATAAATCAAACTTATCGTGCATCTAGAAAAAACAAAGAACCAAGTGACAAGCAGTTCTGATTGAGATAAGGGTATCTTTTAGATCTTTTAAAAACAGTTTTGAGAATATTTTCTAGCATTTTAAATAAATATGCGGACATCTAATTTGTAATCCAGAAAACCAATTTAAAAATTCTTTATTGCCCACTCAGTCTAAAAGGCAGACTGAGCTAAATCATCTATGAAGCTGGGTTATTGCTTGCGTAGGGCCCAATAAGAAACAGCTGTATAAGTGAGAATGTTTGTATTCATTTTCAAAGCAGCAATATTTCAACCTCATCATAGCTATAACACTTCAGGAATAGCTCTTAACATTCTCCTTCCTTTGGAAAAACATATTTCCTCGTTTCTCTTAAGGAAATATGTATAAATATTAGTTTCAAACTGGTCTCAAGCCCTAACTGGTTTGGCTCAGTGGATACAGCATCGGCCTGCGGACTCAAGGGTCCCAGGTTCGATTCTGGTCAAGGGCATGTACCTTGGTTGCGGGCACATACCCAGTAGGGAGAGTGCAGGAGGCAGCTGATCGATGTTTCTCTCTCATCGATGTTTCTAACTCTCTATCCCTCTCCCTTCCTCTCTGTAAAAATCAATAAAAATATATTTAAATAAATAAAATTAAAAAAAACTGGGCTCAAAACAATTTTGTCACCTGGAAAATACATGAAAATATAAATAAGTGGAAAAATACTTTTGAAAATTTTTGGTGGAAACATATCTTCTGTAAGTAATGGAAAGGATTTAAGTTGCTGGTATCAAATAGCTAGTGATACATTTCTTCTATTGGTTAAAAATTGCCTACTCATGTCTGAAGGGGAAGTATAAAATATTATACCAATAAAAAGTAATAATCACAATCACTGTGAATCTGTAAAACCTTATTATGTTTCCCTTGACAACAATTTTGGAAAAAACTCTAAGTAATTTTCAAGTCTCATTTTTAAATTAAAACCTGGCCCTGGTGCCCCATGTCACTCTTACGCATGCATGGTAATGAACGACTTAGGATGGTTTTGTGTATACTGTTGCAAAGTTAGCTGGCTGGCCACCCTTATGATATAATCTCCTTCAACTGCAATTTAATTAAAACAGTGAAAGATCTGACCTTTGCTGGAGATTTTCTTATCCATAGCACTAAAAATATCCCTGGAAGCTATCTGTCAATATGATCTTTCAAGCACATCCTGTTAGTACTGGAGAAGAGAAAGGAAATGAGAAAAACCAGAACCCATAAAGATTAGCACAGGTTAGCACATTGTTAGTTCTCATGAAACTCAAGTCACAAGGTTGTCTATAAAGAGGCTAAGAGATAGATTTAAGCCACCTAATAACATAAAGCAACTAATGAAAGTCCTCCACCTAGTGTTTGCCTATAATAAAGGCACGAGCTCTGAGAATTGCCTCCAATCCCCCCACCCCTCTCCCAGGCATTATCCTGGTGTCTGTTTTGGTTTGGGTGACACTTAGAGGCTTCAGAACCTTGATCTACAGATATTCCTGGGAGGCCTGGCTGTCTCATAAACTCCAGAATTCTGTACATTCTGTACCAGGAAATTTCGCAATGAAGAGTTCCTCTTTGTTGACGATAACAGGAGTTCACCATGCACTCTGTTCTGATGAGTGAGATGTTCTTGCCTAGTCATATATAAAATGTCACTTATCCTTGCAGCTATGGTGGATTAGCATGGGTGTATGTTGGATGACTTAAATGTGATCTTTTATTATTTTTCTTTTGATGAAATAACATTTTAGATACTTTAAACAGTAAACTTATTTTTATTAATTAATTATTAAAACCCATTTGTATCTTGACTCATTCCAAAAGCATATGAAACAGCTCAATCTTGATTTATAGTTTACAAGGAGCGTTATCAGAATTCTTGTGGCGACTCTTGAAAAATGAGAAGACGGGTCCAGAGAGGTTAAGTGACTTGTCAAAATCGACAACTAGTGAAGTGCAGAGTCAGGACTCACACCCAAACCATATGATTTCAAGTCCAGTGCTATGTCATCCCTGTTCCATGAAGCCTCTTGGCTGCCTGCTGGGAGTCAATGCCAGGCTTTTGGGGGCCAGACTCAGGCCTTACTGACAATTAATTCTCCTAGTGCTGCACCTGTCTTCTCGTGCTCCGAGCTTCCGCAGCTAGAACAGCACCGCATACGTGCATGCTTAATAAGCCAGGACCTGTGGTAATGAGGACTCTTGTTGGTCTTTTTGCATGACCAGTGCTCCCTGCTTTTCCTGAGAGGATTTCTCAAAGCGTATTTCTCTTATGCCTGTAGTTATCATTACCAATGACTGTGTTCACCATCACAGCTGTCAAGTTTCCCCAACACACACCAGTTGTCACTCTAGCATACCTTCAGCCCAGCTAATGATTTTGTGTAAATAGGTTGGAGTTGTCAGAAAAAGTGAAAGCCATCACAATTTCCCTTGTGATGAAACATATATACATTGTCCTACTACGTCTGTTTTTCAATCAAGTACAAACTTTAATAATGATGCTCAGCAGAGGCATCTGGAAGAGGTGTTGATACTTGTTGGCAGCAGACACCAGATGGGCTTATTCAATCTGGACAGATGGTAAATGGATATTAAAAAAATGTTAAGCCTAGACTTTCCCACCACTCATGATTCCTGTTGTCTATTGATAAGTTTACCATTTTGGTTTAATTCCGTTTTCCAAATTCCTCTTTCTAACCCATATGCTTTTAAGAGGAAAAGAGGAGAAATTTTCTCTCTGCTCAGAGAATATCTCAAGCTCTCAATACACTCTGGGTTGAAAAATGAACTTCAATGAGCTCATGATATTACAGGAGAGCTAGGAGTCTCATCATTGTTTTCATGGCAACAGAACTAGGATTTTTTTTTTTTATTCCTGCTCTGTCAATTAATGCTGCCTTCTTCCCACAATCTCCTTCCCCCATCTATACTGTCAATGAAATTTTCTGAGGGAACTCCATACAAAGGAAAACAGCCAAATGGGGGTAAAGTATATTTTTATTAATAGTTGCATAAATATCCAATATTCAAATGTAGTTTGCTTTGGAAGGCAGAGTTGAAATAAACAAGTTAAGGTCTGAATTGGACTTCTACCACTTCTTAAATGGAAATCTTGGGCTATATGCATAGAATAAGGAAATAGAGGGGAAACAGGAATGAGTTTCTTGGTTCTATGGAGCTACTGCCTCATCTTGAGAGAAATGGTTGCACAGTCACTGAAAATAGGCCGTTGGTCCACTTAGCCTCATGGATGGAAGGATGAGAGCTGGATTGGTGACATGCTGGACAATAGAAACACAAGTCTGTGCTGCCCAAGTTGACCAACCAGATCATCAACTCCTCTTCTCTTGGAAACGGAGAAGAACCTAGGAAGGCATAGAATTAGTGTAGAAAGAAAAGGTATTCATGCCCACACTGAGTGATATCCAGAGTTCTAGAAAGGTAACTACCAAATCCAAAATTCTTACTTAACTCCTTAACGCCTGGAATTCTACTAACATAATATATTTATTACTTAATTTTAAATATTTTATAGCTAATAAAATATAGTTTGAAATTATTAGAGAGCTGATTTGCTGGCTTACAAGGGAGAGTAAGAAGGCAGTGGGTACCAAAAGTGGGGGAGAGTGAGGGAGAAGAGTCACTCAAATATGAACAGTTCAAAACTAGAGCCATTAAAGAAAAATATGCTTTGCCTTGCACTGGCCTTAGAAGTTAGAAAGTGCAGCAGAATCTCTCTGTAACTTCTTTAACTTCTTTGCTTACTACCCAGAGTAGAATGGCAGATGGCTGAATTTGTTCCATGGAGGCAGGGAGAGAGCACAGAGAGAGCGCATCTTTTCTCAGTTCCGCCTCAAAGGTTTTCTCTTTGTATTTAAAATAGACCACTTAGGACTAATGGAAGCATCCTTGTTTGTGAACTATCCATCTTACCAATCACTGGTGATACACAAACAGCACACAGCAACTAAAAGTTAAGGTTTCCTTTTGTCTCATGGATTTTGTTGCATTTTTTTCTCTCTCTCTAATTTTGCCTAGAGACAATTAGAGAAGTTAGTTGGGTGGTTCCTGGGACCACTGTAGAATATATGCCCCCAGACTTCTAGAGAAGTCAAAAATAAATGTTTTTGAAATAAGCAATAAGATAAATACATAATACATCAAAGAAGCGATATAAAGATAGACAATATCTCCAAAGATAGAGGAGAGATAACTAAAGATACTGCCATATATTCTGCCAAAGCCAGCTGAGCACCCATGGGAGTTTAAGGTCTAACAATGGCAATGAACAGTCCCAGAAGCACAGTCTTAGGAAGGGAGGAGCCTTTTCAATATAGGAGTAGCCCATGCCTCTGAGAAAAAGGTAGTCCAGTCTGTGAATTCCCAATTCTAAGAACAGTTGTCATCTTCCTTTGCAAACTCCTAGGAGTACACTCTGGGCAGAGACACACTATACAAAGTAGGTCAAATCCACATGTGATTGTCCACCTCAAAGAGCAGGGCCAAATCATACCTGGGCCTAGCCTAGGAGCACACTCTGGGCAGAGACACACTACACAACAAGGTAGGTCAAATCCACATGTGATTGTCTACCTCAAAGAGCAGGGCCAAATCATACCTGGGCCTAGATAACCAGAATGTGTTCCTGGGAACCCCAGGGTTTTACACAACTATCTCACTGGCTACCTGAGGGAGTGCGAGGAGGTTGAGCAGGCAGAGCTTCCCCCTTTCTAGCCCTTCACCATTTCCGCTAGCGTAACTCATTTTCATCTGTATATTACACTGGAGTTCTACATAAAATCTCTTGGGGACAGATTCTCCCACTAAAAATGTACAGAAACTCACTGGCATTGATAAAGTTGAGTCTGCTTTTTGGATTTTTCCTCCATGAGCTGTACCCTTGATCCCCAGGCAGCCTTGAATGGAAGTTCCTTGGTTATTTATATCTACAGCATAAGCCCCTAAGATATTTTCTAAAGAAAGAGGAATACAAGACCATATGCTCTCAGAAATAACCCAATCAAAACGTGGGCATACTGTGCAGAAAGTAGAAGTTTTTAACTTTCCAACCCTTTCTATCAAAGGCCAACATGTGAATCCCAACTAGAAATGAACCCCTCTCTCCAATGGAGCAGTGAAAAGTATGTGAGGCTGCTTTTGGCTGTTACAATAATTAGGGAGTTTCATGGTAATCTGTAGTAGGGGCCAGGAATGCTAAACACCTGTAATATGTGGGACAGTTCTGCATAATGAGATTGGACCTCCCTACCAGAATGTCAATGCCATACTTGTTGACAAATACTACAGAACCGTGGTCTATTCTCCAACATAGTAAAATCATGGGGAATACTCCTGGAATTCTCCTTAGTTGTGAGAGAATGCAGATATTTGTATTTTATATAAAAGGGTGCATCATACTCTCATAGCATAATAACATTAAACATACAGTTGAATTACTATTACCTAATTTCATACTTCCTGAGTATCATTTGGAAGCCCATATGGATTTGCTCATGACTGTTCCATCCCCATATCATTAACAGTCACACTGTGCATTATTGCATTAGCCATCTGGTTCTTAAGCATTGGTATCTCATGAGCTTGAGTCAATGTCAGTTGGTCCATGAGACATATCTATTCTCAGACACTACTTGAATCAGGCTTCAGAACAAAGGACTCCTAGATTCAGGATAACTCACTAAATTTAAGCCAGTTTAAGGGTACTTGATAGCCTGCTGACCTGTCCTTGTAATATCCCTGCCTTAACTTGAACCTTCCTAAACTCTAACATAAACACTCCTCTTGAAGAAAGTGCTTAGACAAGAGTAAGTTCAAAATGTAATTCTGGAGAGTGGCTTTTGAAAACATGTGAATGAAACTTAATTTACATTCTGCCATCGCTGTGAATCAGGATGGCATCAAGAAATGGCACCAAATACAATGTTAAGTAGAGGATTGAGGCGTGTGACATTATACATTAGGAATAAAAAATGCAAACACTTTTATGCAAGATTTTTCTCTAGCATTCCTCTAATCATTAATAACCTCCTCCTTTTTGTTTTTATCTAACCTTATTATGTAAGTTTTATACAATATGACTAACTAAAATTTTAATGGAATTGGACACATGGCTAAATATATCACCTGTTACTGTAATTAATAAGCAACTTTATGCTTGAGGTCAGAACTTATTGAGGTTGGGAAAACAATCCCTTTTAGAAAAGTTATTTGTTTACTAATTCAATGTGCTATGGGGAAGATTGTCCTTAAAACAGTGGTCCAACCCAGGGTTGAAGTGACTGTAAAAGACTTAGAAGCCCTAGCCAGTTTGGCTCAGTGGATAGAGTGTGAAGCAGTGTGAAGCTCACCTCGGCCATGTGTTTCCTGATGGACCTGGGCCTGCTGGTCAGAGGTTTTGCATCAACAGTGTGGCCCTGAAGTTCAAACCAGGGCAACCCTGACTCTCTCCAAGAGTCCTGAACTGAAGGATCCCAGGTTCAATTCCTGTTAAGGGCACATACCTGGGTTGCGGGCTCTATCCCCAGTAGGAGGTGTGCTGCAAGAGGCCAATCAATGATTCTCTTTCATCACTGATGTTTCAATCCCCTCCCTCTCCCTTTCTCTCTGAAATCAATACAAATATGTTTTTTTTTTTAAAAGAAGACTTAGAGAATTTTAGTCCCTTTTCCTGGGAATTTAGTGTTCTGTGACAAATAGAACTTAGATATTTCTTCCTGAAAGTAAGAAGTCTTAATGACATCCAGAATTTTAAAAAAATAAAATTAAAATTGAAAAGTAAAAAAACAACAGCAAGTATTTGCAAAATATATTGATGAAGCATCACTTCTCTCATTTTCTTATTTTTGTTACATCCAATGATATATTTCCAATGTGAAAAAAAAAGCATGACCCAAAACTAATAGCAGCCTAATAATAACTGCCATTTTTTGGATGCTGAATGTGAACAAGGCACTTTGGCAAATGCTTTGTATATTGCAGAGTGTCCAGTGAGATGTGATATATATATATATATATATTTAATTTAGAGACGCTTCTGTATAGTTGTTGCTAGATGGAGGTAGCAGGTCCCTTAGAGTAGATCTTTGTTGGAAAGGCCCTTTTGGAAATTGTTTGACTCGATGTTTAAAATTATGCAAATGAACAGGGAGTAAGTGGTGACTGCTATCTTGGAGGAATGATGTGACAGAACCTTCTGTGTATATGGCACATGCTCAGCTCTCTGAAGCTCTTTGGATGAATTGTGTAACATGAGAAGTTTTGACAAAGCTTCTCCTCCCAAGGTCCCTGGTGCTAGGAAAAGTTTAGTAAATTTATTTAGAGAAACATATTCTTTTGGGGAGAAATAAGAACATACCCCAAACTCTCACCTTTTAAGATTCAAATCTCTTCAGACTTCTATAATAAATGAAAACAGCACAAACTGAGATAGATGTTTAGTCAGAAAAAGGTGCCAATGACCCCAAAGGGCAGCTTGGCTTGAAGGAAGGAGGCATAGCTTGGTGACCTGGATTCAACACCAGACCCAACCACCTTGTTATAGACTCGACCTCATAAGAACCTAACTATGCCCACTGATCCTGGAAAACCCCTGTAGTGCATCTGGCACATGCTCAGCTCTAAAGCTCTTTGGATGAATTGGGTAAAGGAATGAGAGGTTTTGAGAGTATAATTACAAACACTTGTCCTGCGTTTGCAACTATAGATCTAGGTTTCAACAGAAACTCTTAGGCACAACAATTTCTGTTCTTCTTTCTAAGCCAGATTGAGGGTGACTAGGGAGTAACTAGGGTAAGGTTTTGCTGAGGTCAAGCTCTTTTTTCATGAATTCAAAAACTCATAATGGCACAAGGGTTGCCATTTACAAATGTGCAGATTGAATAGTGTACAACCACAGAAAATAATGTCCTCATTGATTACAAAGAGAATGGTTCTCCTGGTGGTACAGATTGTGTATAATTAATTCACTACATTTCCAAAATTATGTTATATTATACACACACACACACACACACACACACACACACACACGTGCAAACACGCACTACCCAAATCCGTAATAAGGAGAGGGCATTACTCCTGGTTTCCTGGATGTACTATGTGTTATGACAACATGATCACAGATGAGTCATGGCTGATAGTAGATGTCAGACATACGATTTACTTTGCATGCTTGCCTTCTCCCTTCCTGCCCTTCTCAGCCTGACCTCCACCCCCATCGCAAGACTACCAATAACAACAATACCTAAGGTATGTGGACCGTCCTACTTGCTGATAAGTGGTGATACCACTTAGATAACAGGCCCAAACAGCCTCTAGGACAGTGGTTCTCAACCTTGGCTGCACATTAGAATCACCTGGGAATCTTTTTAAAATCCTGATTTCTGGGCCTCATCCTCTGGAAATTCTGTTTCTTTGTTAAAAAGTTGTGGCCCCACCCCATAACAAAGAAACAGAATTTCCAGAGGATGGGGCCCAGAAATCAGGATTTTAAAAAGATTCCCAGGTGATTCTAATGTGCAGCCAAGGTTGTGAACCACTGCTCTAGGAGATGCTGCTCTCTCTCCACACAGCTGGGTTGTGGGGTGGCATTCCTGTCACATAGAAAGAGGCAATTAAACCGATTGTGGCTTATTAGTGCCACTTAGTTCAGGAACAATGAATTTCGGGCTCTGAATAAGAAAGAATCTACTTCTCTGAGATATGCTTGATGACTTCTAGAGGTTACTTCTGTGTCACTTTGGACAGTAATGAAGAGGAAAATGCAGCCACAGAGCAAACTTTATAAGAGACTAGAGGCCCAGTGCATGAAAATTCATGCACTGGAGGGGGGTCCCTCAGCTCAGCCTGCCCCCTCACAGTCCAGGAGCCTTCAGGGGCAGGAGGCGACCCGGCGATCAGGGGAAGGCGACACCCCCATCACACCTCTGCTGCTGCCACTGCCAGCAGCACAAGCCTTGGCCGGCCCTGGTTACCTGAGCCTTGGGAGGCCCTGGGCAGCTGGGCAGCCACCATCTGAGGCCTGCCTACACCTTGGGCCAGCCCGGGGTGGCTGGGGGCTGAGGGGACTGGGGGACTCTGGAGGCATTTGCACAGAGTGGCAGGACCTTCCTGGGGGCAGGCCCGGCCATGCCACGCCTGCCACCCCAGCAGGGCTGAGGGGACTGGGCGCTGCCATCTTTGAGGGTATGGCAGTCAATTAGCATATTCCCTCTTTATCAGATAGGATTACATCTGGACACATGTGCTCTCTGGTGCTGTAGATATCCATGGAGCAGAACCATATCCTCACAGAGCTACCACTGGTGAGGGCCCGATATCTCCAGGGAGTATTAACTCCCCCTGCAATGGCTTTTCTTTTCTGTTTATTTATTTATTTATTTTTAAATATTTTTTTAATTTTTAAATTATAGTTGACATATAATATATTAGTTTCAGGTGTTTATTTATTTTTTTTAAATATTTTTTTAATTTTTAAATTATAGTTGACATATAATATATTAGTTTCAGGTGTATAAAATATATATATATATATGATTACAAAGTGATCACCCCATAAGTCTAGTACCCACCTGATTGCACACATAGTTGTGAGAATATTAGTGACTATATTCCCTGTGCTGTACTTTACATCCCTGTGACTCTTTTTTCTTTTTTTAATCCTCACAGGAGGATATGTTTTTATTGATTTTTGAGAGAGGGGAAGGAAGAGAGAGAGAGAAACATCCATTGGTTGCCTCCTGTACGTGTCCGGCCTGGGGATCAAAGGCACAACCTAGGTATGTATCCTAAGAACCAAACCCACAACCTTTTGGGGTATGGGACAATGCTCCAACCAGCTGAGCCACCTGGCCAGGGCGTGTGACTATTTTTATAACTGGCAATTTGTACTTCTTAATTCCTTCACGTTTTTCACCCATCCTTTCAACCTTCCTCCCCTCTAGCAACCATCAAAATGTTCTTGGTATGTATGAGTTTGTTTGTTTGCTTGTTTTGTTTCTTAGATTCCACATTAGATTCCACATGTAAGTGAAATCAGATGGTATTTGTCTTTCATTGCTCTTGGAACAAAGCTCAAAATGCCTCACATGATCTGTTATGTCCTGCCTTATCTAGGCCCACTTTCCTTTTCAGCTCCTCTCTTTCTACTCTCCTCCCCGCTATGCCTGGAGAACATAGCAGGCCACTATCCACATGATCCAAATATCCAATACACCTCAACCAGAATTTCAGCAGAGGGGTGTGTGTGTGTGTGTGTGTGTGTGTGTGTGTGTGTGTAAACTGACAAAGTGACATGCTGACCAAAATGCATGTAAAATGCAAAGGACCAGCAGTAGCAAGTCAGAGTTAGTCGTGAAGAATAGCAAAGCTGGAGGAGGTGTTCTATTCACTATCAAGGTATATTATAAAGCATTAATAATAGTGTGGTATTGGCATAATCATATGTAAATAAGCTAATGGAACAGAAATAGAGAGTCCAGAAACAGAGCCATACATATGTGGATACATATGACAAACAGAGCCATACATATGACAAACTCATGCTGCAGTGCAGTGGAGAAAGATGGCCATTACACAAATGTTACTGAATTAATTGCATATCCATATAGGAGAAAAAACGAACCTGAATACCTACCTCATACTATACACAAAAATCAAGTCCAGATGAATTGCATATGTAAATAAGAAGTGAAAAACAATACAACTTTTAGAGAAAAACATGGGAGATTATTTTGGGATAAGCAAAACCTTCTTAAATAGAATACAAAAAGTACCAGATATTTAAAAACAAAAACAAAACTCTTATTTTTATCAAAGAACACCATTAAGAGAATGAAAAGGCAGGCCCCTCACTGGGAGATATTTGCTATACAAATGTCTGACTAAAGACTCATGTATCAGAATAATTCAATAAGAAAAAGATTCAATAATTCTATATTTCATTAAGAAATTCAATAAAAAATATGCAAACCGATAGAAAGATGGGTAAGAAATTCAAAGAGACATTTTACAAAAGAGAGTGTGGAAACATGGGAAGATACTCAACCTCGTGAGTCATCAGAGATACGCATATTAAAATTATAATGTGACATCTCTCTGCACACTCACTAGAATGAAGGAAATTAAAAAGACTACCAAACCTTGGTGAGACAGCCCAGGGAAGCTACAGGGAAGTTTCGTTTAAAAGAAAAACAAAAAAAGGATCCCTGGAAAGTGATCATTGTTTAAGTTGGGTCATGGGTGCACGGGATCTGACTACATTATTTTCTCTAACGTTGTATGTGTTTTTAATTTCTATAATAAGAGCAATTTGTTTCTAAAATCTATGTAATATCAAACCCGATTTACACTCAAAGCAAATCAGCAGCCGCTGCAGTCTCTTTCTACCTCACCTAGCATGTTAGCTCCTGAGGAAGCATCCACCCAGAGCTTGTTGCTCACATAGGAATGCTCTCCTCCTGGTCACTTGAATCTTTGGAGAATTCTTTCTCGTGTGTTCTGTTTTTCTCTCCTTGGAAATAAAGATGTGCATTATTTCCTCTCACTCAAGATCCCCACCAGCCAATTACATTCTCTTTTATCCTCGTGTTAGTGCCTAAGGAATGACTGAATAATGAACATAAACTTCTAGAGATAACATACAGGGAAGTATATGACACCAAAGAATAACAGCCGAGAAGAGGAGACTAGATGTCAAGCTAATGAGAGGTCCCATGTCAAATCAAAAAAAGGAAATGATTAATTATGGGAAGGGAGCAATAGAGATGTCCCCAAGTGTGTCAGTAAAGTGGAATGATGCAAGTTAGAGTCCAAAATAACAGACCCATGGGTCTGATTTGGGAGTGGGGAAAAAAATATATATATTTTTTTAATTTTAGGTCACATATAGATGGCCCTATTTTTACAAAAAAGAAAAAAAAATCAAGAAATGCTTTAAAAGTTCAATAAAATAACGCTACAGGAAAAAAGTTACATTGGATTTGTCCTGGCCCCAGGATGTGCAAGGGCAATGTGGAATGGCATGGAGTGAGCTACAGAGTGTGGTACCAAATATAAATAAAAAGAAAGTTAACAAAGTTATAACTAAAAGAAAGTCAAGAGAATGCTAGCTGAAGTGTCAACTTGAAAATTTAGGAAGAGAGACTAGATCCAGATAAAAGGCCAAGTCAGATATCAGCGGGATCAAACAGGGAAAGAGGTTATGGAATGTAAAGTCCTAGGGCAAATATACAGTACAAAGTCATGTGGTAAAAACGAACTTAAATATGTCAGTAAACACACACAAAAAATACATGGACTAAACTCTTCACTTAAAAGACAGAGATTAGAAGAGTAAATTAAAAAACATCTTACCTATAAGCAGTTAACCAGAGTCATATCCAAAGTTCAACATAACAAGGCATAAGCTTGCCGTACCACTGAAATGCCAATCAAAAGAACACATGTGTAACAACATTAATATCTTGAAAAAAATTATTTTAAGGCAAAAAGCATTACTAAGAATAAAAATAGTAATGATATAGTCATAATAGGTTCAATTCACCAGAAAGACATAGTGTATGGTGTAAAGATCAACAAATTAATGAACTGACCCCTATATCCACCACTCAGTTTAAATAATATTCAAAGAAATGGACAAATCATCAGAGTAGGAAATGTTAAGACACTTCTTTCAGCAATTTTAAAAGGCAAAACCATCAGTAAGGATTTGGAAGGTCAACCTTTTCTTTCCCACAGTAGCTGTAACACAAATCCTGTACTTCAAATCCCTGACACTGTCCCTACCCTAACCAAGAAAAACAACACATAATTCTACCCTCTTGCCTTGGCCCACATTGCTGCCCAGCCTCCAAAGGGACAAAATATCTTGACATGTATTGTCATTTATATTTTTTGGTTGTTTTCTCTTTCATATTATTTGGACTAGATGGTGAGCTGATTGATGGCAGAAATACAGTTCTAAATTACCAGGATCTCAGCACAGGGCTGAGTTCACAGCAGTATTTTTTTTAATTAAAGAAATTTAATTTTAAGAATTTATTTAATTTAAATTAAATGTTTTAATTTATTTAAATTCAGGATTAATTAAAGAAATTTCTTTGCTTTAATTAAATTCAGTGCATGTTCATTGTTATAAGTGAACAATCCAAGGATGTATAATGAAAAAGTAAATGCTTTTCTCACCTTCACCTCCCTAAGGAAGTCAGGATTACCTAATATGTCTGTCTGTCTGTCTATCTCTCATCTATCTATCTATCCAAACTTACTTACTCATATCATTGAGGGGAGCCAGGAGAGGGTGAAGGGGTTGGAGTTTATATTTTTTACTAAATATTAGGTCTACTATAAATGCACACTTAACAGATCTTGGACATTTTTCCAGATTAACAAATATGGCTCCAACTCATTAATCTATATGACACTTTGACCATAATTCTTCTTTCCTCCTTTGCCGTGGGCCAGCTCCACCAAGGGTTTGGTGAGCCTGAGTGGGGGTGGCGAAGGATGTAGAAAAGACAGACAAAGAGAATAAGCTGGGTCTAGGTCAGTGATCGGCAAACTGTGGCTCGGCAAACCTCGGCTCGTGAGCCACATGCGGCTCTTTGGCCCCTTGAGTGTGGCTCTTCCACAAAATACCACGTGC
>NW_005363247.1:7775249-7777866 GCF_000412655.1 Myotis brandtii
CGTGTCAGAGGTGACACGTGAACTCATTTTTTTGGTTGATTTTTCTTTGTTAAATGGCATTTAAATATATAAAATAAATATTAAAAATATAAATCTTTGTTTTACTATGGTTGCAAATATCAAAAAATGTCTTTATGTGACACAGCACCAGAGTTAAGTTAGGGTTTTTCAAAATGCTGACACGCCGAGCTCAAAAGGTTCGCCATCACTGCTATCGCCGTTCCCTACACTCCTTGGTTAATGGCTTGGGGTTGTTTGTTTCCAGTTTTTCTGCCCCCCAACATACTGGTGCTTTTCATTTCTGTAGGAAAAGTTACTAAGAGGGGGATTTGTGGATCCTTTTCATTTTAACTTTAAAAGTTAGCTCTTCATTGCGTTTCCAAAAGCTGTTGTAATTTACATTTCCATAAGCAATATATTGCAGTAGCTGCTCCCTGTTGGATTTTTGTCAGTTTGAAATGTGAAAACTGGTATCTTGTTGGTGCTTTGTTTTGCTTTTCCCTGGCTACCAGGGGTGCTGAGCCTTTTCACAGAGTAACTGTAACAGGATGTCCTTGTCTGCGAGCTGTCTGTTTGTATTCTTTGCCCTCTTTTCTGTTTATTGTCTCAGAATACTTGTTCACAATATATCTTTTGTGTGAGATGGAAGCGAGGGAGGGTGGTCCCCCCATGTCCTCTTTGGCCTGAATTATTAGAGCCTGCCTCAAACCTCCCTTTCACTTTGGCTGCGAAGACATGGTTCCATCTCTCGGAGAGTTGAATGCTACCATTTAAAAAAAAGAAGAAAGGGGAGCACAGCACTTCCTACATCACATAATCCTCTTTGCTATCTGTGAAGCCTGCTGCTGCTGCTGCACAATTCACGTGCGATTTATATGCCAGCAACCGAAGAGCAGGACATAAACGCACCTGCAGAGACCCTGCGGTCTGAGTGCCAGTGTTCAGGAGCTGTCTGCTCAGCGTCGTGCTGCTCTATTGAAAACCGTGGGCTCCTTCTAATGGCCTCGCCCGAGGGAATAGAAGCCCCAGGCTTATCGGCCAAACTGGCAGGGCCCAGGCCTCCCGGCACCTCCCTCTTCCCACCTTTCTGATCACTCCCACAGTGTTTGTCTCTTCTCCCCCCACCCTGCACCCGCTTTTCATGTTTTCACAGGAGTGCCTCACATTCCTAACGTTAATGAGTTTCAGGCTGGTTTTTAAAAAGTAGAAAAAATAGAAAAAGTAACCTCATCTTGCCAGCCAATATGCTTTCGCACAGAGAGAGAAGAGTGAGCTCAGGCTGCAGGGGAGCTGACGTGCAGGGCAGGGGGCAGCTGTCCGCTTTTATTAAAATGCCCCCTTGACCAGGGTCTGCGTTCTTTGAGGGCCAAGTGACTGTCGTTCAAATGCGGGACCCCCGCACGTGCTCTGCTGCTTGTGTCCATAAGCCCTGTGGGCAGGCGGGTTGTAGGGAGGAGATTAAGGCTGTGCTGCCAGCCCCCAGCCCGTCACTGCCCCTCCCCCACGCCGTCTGGCCCCTTCCGCTTCTCCGAAAGGGCTTCACCAGCACAGCCCGTTCAGCACAGGGATTGTCTCCTCTTCTCATCCCCCATGCGTGGTGGCAGTTGACTCGCCGATCCTGTCAAAAAGTCCTCCAGAGAACTCCAAGGAGAGGATAATGTGGATGTGCTTGCATATTTCAACCCACACACAGACCAGCTTGAAATGTCAGATGATAGCTGTGTCTGCGAAAATATTAATTTCCCCAGAAGCAGATTTTAAAATTAAATCATATCCCAAAAATGTAGTTGGTGTTTAGGATTACTTTTTCTTTGATATATATTTTTCTTTATCGTAAAGGAACTACTTAAACAGTTCTGCCCCTTTCCTCTTTAAAGAGCTTTATTGAGGTATAATTTATCCCTAAAACTCACCCATTTTTAATGTACAGTTTGAAAAGCTTTTGTAAGTGTATGCAGTTGTGCAACCATTAACACAATTCAGTTTTAGAACAGTCTCATCACTCAAAACGTCCCTCTGACACTTGTAGTCTGTGCCTGCTCCCACTTCCAGTCCAGGCAACGACTCATCTGCTTTCTGTGTTAGCTAGTTTTGCCACTTCTAGAAATTGCATATAAATAGAACCACACGATATCTAGTCCTTTGTGTCTAGCTTCTTTCATTTAGCATAATATTTTTGAGGTTCAGCCATGTTGTTGCATGTATCAGTATTTTGTTCTTTTTTATGGCTGGGCAGTATTCCATTGTATGGATATACCACATTTTGTTTATCCAGCTGATGGACACTTGGATTGTGTCAACTTCATTTACTATGGTACATCTACTATGAATATTTGCATATAAGCACTTATGTGGACATATATTTTAATGTCTCTTGGGTAAATTCCAAGTAGTAGACTTGCTGGATTGCATGGCATTTATATGTTTAACTTTAAAAAAAACACACAAAAAAACTTTTACCATTTGCAACAGCATGGATGGAAGTGGAGAGCATTATGCTAAGTGAAATAAGCCAGTCAGAGAGAGATAAATATCACATGATCTCACTCATTTGTGGAATATAATGAACAACATAAACTGATGAACAGAAACAGATCCAGAGACAGAGAAGCATCGA